>NC_134208.1:58241515-58544545 GCF_965140235.1 Caretta caretta | reverse complement strand
ACGTCCTAGAAGAATAAACCAGGATTCATACTAAAATATTAATCTAATTCCCCTTCCCTTTCCCACTCCCCCAGCATCTCTAATTACTATTTATTCTATTTTCATTGTTTGTATTTATAAAAGAAGTACCTAATCCTCAGTGCAGATGCAGCTATGTTGACAGAATAACGCTTGCACTGATGTCGCTAACTTTGTTCGGGAAGTGGTGTTCCTACACTGACGGAAAAACCTGTGTCTATACTAGGGGTTATGCCACCTTAGCTATGGTGATACAGCTGATACAGCTTTGTTGGTACAGTCTCTGTAGCGTAGACACAGACTTAGCAGCCTCACTCATATACTTTAATTTCACACTTTTAGTAAATATGGCTTAACTTTTCTGTCTGTCTCCTTTATAGACAAGCCCTTAGAAAAGTTGCCTATTGTTTGAATTCACCAAAAATAAAACCTGATTTCCATTAACTCCCTCTTCATCCTGTCAGCACTGAGGGTATGTCTACATTACAAAATTATGTGGACCTAAATTTTGTCAATGAACAGCCACTGCAAAAATTAAATTGCTTTTGAATGTCCACACTATGCTCTTTGTGTCAGCCGTGCACATCCTCACCGCAATTTAATGGTCAGTGTGGGCATTGTGGGATGGCTTCTGAAAGCCAGCAACGGTCGATATAAGCAATGCAGTGTCTACATTGACACTGCGTTGATCTAACTACGTCAACCTAAGTGCTACGCCTCTCGCAGAGGTGGAGTTATTAATTCGGCATAGTCACAGAGTTAGATCGATGTAAGTTGCCTGCATTGACCTAACTCTGTAGTGTAGACCAGGGCTGAGAGAAAGAAACTGTAGAGGTCTCTGCAAAGCTGCATTTCTCTGTCCCTTCTGGCATGTCTGCGGGGGACGAGAGGAAGTTAGGGAAATTAAGACAAATTAACTAAAGATATGAAGTGAGAGCACATTACTTGAAACACATGATATCTCTGTGTGCATGCTCTAATAATCTAAGCCACAGCGAACTAAGGCCACTTTTCTTTTGAATGAAAACATCCATGCAGGGGTTTAATGAGCTTTAACTAATGCACTTTCATGTCACTCCTTGAGTTAATTCATTTTAACTTCTCTGAGTGTGCTCCTGTAGACCAACCTTTTTTTTAGCACATTATCCTATCTCTAGCTACAAGTGATCATCAAGAATATCCAAACCACCACCTCAAAGTATTGTTCACAACTGGAAGATAATTAAACAGCTTAGAAACTTGAAATGGAAATCTTCACCAAATTTGGTTTCCTCTGTCAGATGTGGACACCTGCGGATACTCATGCACGTTAACACACACCACTTTTTGCTAGCAATGTCCATGAACAAATGAACTGATATTCTTGATGATATTAGAGGAATTGGACTAAGGCCTTGGACTAAGGCCTTTACTCTCAGAAGTATATTGGGTAGGAGTGTGAAAAATCATCCTTAACTGACATTGCTATGCCAGCAAAAGCCTCAATGTAGACACAGTCAGAGCAAAAAAGTCTTCTTGCTGGCATAGCTTATTTTGTTTGAAAGGTATAAGTTCTCTCTCCATTTGGAGCATTTGCTGGTACTGATCTACCTGCATAGCTATACTGGCAAACACTTTCTAGTGTGGAGAAGGTCTAAATATAACAAAGAGGATTAAAATAGCCGTTTAAAATATAAGGGCCAGAATTTGGCATTTCAACCCATAGCAGCAGGGAGTGGAAGGGGTTGCACAGCAGTTGCTACAGGCAGTTGTAGAATGCTAAGGTGGTAGGCACAATGCTTCTGGGACTGTAGGAGAAGGATGCACAGAAGCAGCAAGTATTGAACCATTTTCAAACGGTGCATTGCTTGCACCCACTTGCTCCGATCCCCAGGGTCCAAGTAGAAGGAAGCAAAGTTCACCCCCGTCCCTTCAGCCACATCTACTTTGAAATGAAGAGCGCTTCTGGCCACACAAACCTCAGGAAGCACAAATATTTTGGCTCTCCACCTCTTCATCCCAATCCCTGCTCACCGCCACAGCACGGGCTCAATGTTTGCCTACATCTTTCTTAAAAAATAAAGAAAAAGATTGTGCCTGTCGCAGTTCAGGACAACTTCACCTGTATTCCCCCTCCATGGTCCTTTGAAGGCACCCCTCAACACTCCCAGCTCCACAGCCGCCACCTTTCTGTATCTCTATCTCCTAACCAGGGTTTTCCCAGGCTGTGCAATTCCCTACCTATTCAATGTTTTTCCCAGGAAGCTAGACTGCCTAAACAGGCCAGCATCTGTGCTTTGCTTTCTCTTTGAAGTTTTATGAACAGCATAATTGCCAGCAGTTATAAGTCATCACATAGCCCTTTATCAGCAAGTACAGTTATTCTCAAGGTGAAAGCATTCCAGAGAAAACATAAAAACAATAAAAGTTCCTATATGCATGCTAAAAGCTTAACAGAAGTCACCCATCAGTCTTGTGTGTCCTCAGGAAGCCAAAGTCCTTCCAACCCTTCCCAGGAAGGATTGAGGCCCCCCCTTAAACAGAAAGTTCCACCTGTTTGTTGGATCACAAAGAAGACCCTGAATCAGTTTAGACTCAGGCTCTTTATTCAAAAGTCCTTTCTTCATCTGTTGGTCTCTGGAGAATCCAGTTTGAATCAGTATATGTGAGCCTCTCTCCAAGTGGTGGTAACTCCCTGGAGGTGTTACAACCTGAGTGAATTTGCCTAATCATCCCTCACTGTTTGTAATTCCTAGAGGAGCTGTGGTCACCTTCCCCCATGGAATTACATACCATCTCTAGTTCAGAATGTTACCTAAACTCAATACAGTAAGATCTCCCAAAGACATCACAGGAAATTGCCACAGTTGTCACAGTGCCATCCAGGCCATTTTTGCTCTGTTGCCAACACTCCTGCCTTGAAGTGCTATTGACTGAGCTCCACACACACAGTGCAGAGACTGATGGTTGGTGGAAGGCAGACAGATGGAAAATCCTACTGAAGACTCCTTAGCCTATGGGAAGACTGGAAGCAAAATACCCACAGTTCATGACACACAAGCATTTCCTATTGACTGGGTCATTTTACACTTACCACTTCATTCCATTTGACATGCTTTTAAGGTAGTTTCTGATAATTACCAGAACTTTTACAGTGTGCACTACGTTATTTTCCTGTCTCACTCACTGGAACTCTAGTTTTCATTTGTTACACAAAAAATTATTCAACATTTCTGAAAAACACCCCGAAGCTGTTTTACAAAGGAGGCACTTGCTGTTCTATTACTGTAGCCTCCCTGAAAATATGCCACTTACACAACTTTGAATTTAAACCGAACACATAGCCCTTTGCTACAGTATTTTGGTTTCTCTTTCAAATATCTGATGAAACTGTTACATTAACTGATATGTTACAGTAATGGTATTTTCTTTTTGATGCTTTTTGTTTATCTAAAAGGTGTTTCATTGAATTATGTAGGATGCTGAAAACTACAAACAGAAGAGAACCGAGACAAACATGCAAGCTATAGGCTGAGATGAGAAAGGAACTTGGGGGCTAGAAGGAAGGAAGATGGGGGAAGAAGTTGGCTTGAGCCTGAGGCAAAAGCTGATTGGGATGGATGATGGAGGTGGAATGGTGTTCTGATGCATTCATGCGCATTGAGCTCTGATTCTCCAGTACAGGATTACAGTTGCCAGCTCAGAAGTTTGAATAGGATAAGTTATCTTTTGGCAGCTCCAGTTCCTCAGCCCCAGCAGTGATTGTAGATATTTATTTGGTTTGATTTGTCTTATTGTCTGTTTTGTCTCCTGCAGTGTCATCTCCCTCATGGTCTCTCATATTACCTCATCATCTCTCTCATTCTCACTCATTACTTGCTGTGCTGAAAGTCACAGGCATCTCTCTATTCCAATAGTCTCTTAATCACTGTTTTCACACATACAGAATATTCTTCCTTCCCTTATCATTCCCTACTTCTGTTCTAATAATATTTCCTTGTCTCTTCCCCTGTGCTCATTTACAGCAACAAACATGTTCACAATAGAGTATCAACTGGCCTCATAGAGTCAGAGATTCTATACATTCCAAGGCCAGAAGGGTCCACTGTGATCATCTAATCTGACCTCCTGTAAAACACAGCCCATAGAATTTCCCTAAAATAATGCCTAGAGCATAGCTTTTTGAAAAACATTCAATCTGGATTTTAAAATGGTCACCAATGGAAAAATCTACCACTGTTGGTAAACTGTTCCAAAGGTAAAATTACCCTCACTGTCAAAAATTTACATCTTATTTCCAGTCTGAATTTGTCTAGCTTCAACTTCCAGACAATGGAAGCCTCTCCAATTTATCAATAGCCTTCTTGGATTGTGGGCACTAGAACTGGACACAGTATTCCAGCCATGGTCGCACCAGTGCCAAATACAGAAGTAAAATAATCGCTCTATTCCTACTGTTTATGCATCCCAGGATCTCATTAATTTTTTTGGCCTTTTTTTGGCCACAGCATGACACTGGGAACTAGTGGTCAGCTGATTATGAACCACAACCCCCAAATCTTTTTCACAGTCACTGATTTCCAGGATACAATCCCCCAGTTTGTAAGTATGGCCTTTGTTACTAGATGTATACATTTAGCTATATGTTTGCTTGCACCCAATTTACCAAGCAATCCAGATCACTTTGATTCAGTGACCTGTTTCCTTCATTATTTACCACTCTTCCAATTGTTGTGTCATCTGCAAGCTTTATCAGTGCTGACTTTATGTTTTCTTCCAGGTCATCGGCAAAGGTGTTAAAAAGCACAGGGACAATAACTGATCTCTGTGGAATCTCACTGGAGATAATTCCCCACTTACAATTACATCTTGAGACCTATCATTTAGCCAATTTTTATCTATGTAATGTGTTCCACATTTTTATCTATTTAATGGGTGAATTTTATATTGTTCTAGTTTTTTAATCAAAATATCATGTGGTACAAGTCAAAAGCCTTACAGAAGTCTAAGTATATTATGTCAACACTATTATCTTTATCAACCAAACTTGTAAGTTAATACAAATATCAAGTTAGTTTGACAGGATCTATTTTCCAGAAACCCATGTTGACTTGTATTAGTTACATTACCTTCCTTTCATTCTTTATTTATCAAGTCTCATATCAGCCACTCCATTATCTTGCTACAGATTGATATCAGGCTGACAAGCTTATAATTACCCATGTCATCCTGTTTAGCTTTTTAAAATATTGGTACACATTTAGCTTTCTTCTAGTTTTCTGAATTTCCCCAGTCCTCTAAGACTTATTGAAAATCAACATTAATGGTCCAGAATTTCTCCTCAGCCAGTTCTTTTAAAACTCTTGCATGTAAGTTATCTGGGCCTGCTGATTTTCAAATGTCTAACTTTAGCAGCTCTTGTTTAATATCCTCCAGATATGCTATTGCAATGGAAAGAGTGCTATCATTACTATATCAGCTGTTTTTCTCCAAATACAGAACAGAAATATTTATTGAATACTTCTGCCTTTTCTGCATTATTATTGATAATTCTATCACTTCCATCTATAATGGATCAATACCATTCTCAGGATTCTTTTATTCCTAATATATTTTAAAAACTCCTCCTTCTTGTCCTTAGCTCTTATGGCCAGAGAATTCTCCTTGTGACCTTTTGCTTTCCTTTTCAAATGTCTACAATTCCTAATTTCTGATTTATATTAATTACTATCACCTGCCCCTTTCTTCCATTTGTTAAACATTCTTTTTTTAATGTTTATAGCTACCTTCATTCCCCCCTAAACCAGGTTAGTTTTTTAACCAGCAAAGTGTTCTTCCTCTACTGTTTGTGAATTTTTGGGCATCTACTCAGGTTCTTACATGATTACCAATTATCATTCATATCTTTCTGATAAAATTCTTCTTCCTGGCTGATCTGATGTGAAAATGTTCTGTTATTTCTTCTGACTAAACTTTTTGCTTCACTAGGTTTTAATTTTTATCCATCACCAGCAGTGGCTGTTCACAAAACATCTTCTTAAAGGAAACAGTTTATCTTGTAAACATTTCTTATTAAAATGTACCACCACTGTATAGCTGAGGTTAAAACTATATTCCTATTAAACACCAGACTTGCAAACCATGCTCTAACCTGTCCAAAAAGTAACTTCTACCCTTGATGTTTCATATGCTGCATGTCATCCTACTGTAGAATTTTCCTGGGAAGTGTGGGAAAAATAATCAGAAATGGCACCCTAATATAACGGAATTTAAAAAAGGTCCATTTCAGTGACTTTTTCAAAGTTTTCTGAAAGTTTTCTTGGCTCATTATACTTTCAAAATAGCTTGGCCTACAATTTTTTTGTTTTTTTTTTTGTTTTGCTGAGGAGGGGAACCTTTTGGTATTTCTGATGGGCTACCTGAGGAATTATGAAGAACTTGGGGATCCATCACCCGCAATGAGGTAGGCAGGGAGGAGTTAACTAAGAGGTCATTAGAGCAGAGATATAAAGAACCCAGAGAGGAAACTGGTTAGGAAGCACAGAGGAACTGGAACCATTTTACCCAAAAGTATTACATCGCTTACAAGATTCTTTTATAATAACTATTGTCCCATCCCCTCTAACTGAAGCAAGACAAACTCTGTTTCCTGTTTTGTTCTTTACAAGAAAAAGATCTCTACAGGGGTGCATGCACCTGAACTGGCAAGCTGAAATGTGTGTTTCTTTTTCTTTGTTTTTTACCCTTTTTGGTTCCCTGAAGCTGAGTCCCGTGCCACATCTATAAGCAGCTGTATGTACACCTATACATAGCAGCATTTCACCTTATTTTAAAACTTGCCATGGACTCCATGCTGCTGGGCTGAGATGGGGTGAAGGGGTGGGATGGTACTGAGAAAAAATGCAGAACGGCAAGAGTTTTGAACACCACGTACACATACACCACTGGTGAAATAATGCAGTGTCTTCTATGTTGTTAACAGAATTTTTGTACTCTTCACTGCCCTTTTATCAAGGATCTCTTATACATGCACTTTGCAGATTCCAGCTCTCTGTGACAACCAATGATTAAGAATGTGTCTATAATACGTCTTTGCTTAATAATTTACAGCCCTTACGTAGAAATAGTCCACAACGCAAAAACCAAGCAAATCAGAAACAAGATTTCAAAAATATACACTAAGTATTCAACAAAAATAAAAATGTGACTCCATGGATAGAAACAGATTAATCCAGTAGGGGGAACTGACTTTATAATACTGAATCCATAATTTACAGGCAGTTGTGTGGTGGTATTTTGTGTTGTCCCTGTGGGTGTCGCCTGACGATAGACTGTCTGGTTTCCTACACACCATTACATTTGGCTCTTCTGTTTATTTCGAAGGAATTTGCGTCCTCGGTCTATTTAAAAATGAAGCCATCTGTGATTTCTGCGGGAAAGTACAGGCTGTTTTAATGTGTGTTTCCTGATGCAAACTAGCCTTGAAGCTACCTACATACCACTCACAAAGCTAAACTCTTTTTGTAAACAAAACTCCTGTGTAGTGTGTACATGCATCTGAAGTGGCACTGGCCTTTTAAACATTTAAATTGGGCGATAAGGAGAGCAGAAGTGGCAAATATATATTTCAAGAGCATTATTTTTAATGGACTGGGACATTGTCACTAAACATGTCTCATTGGCACAAACCCATCCAGACCCTGTGGGTATGTATTTGGGTGCCTAGCCTGACCTGCTGCCCAGGCTGCCATAGCTACCCTACTATTTTTAGAGCTATTCAATGAGAGCTACCACAAGTATGTCTCCTCAAGCTGGGAATCACACACTCTCCCCAGCTCCAAGTGTAGACATACTCTCAGTGCTTACTACAATGGAGCCTGAACTCTGACTGGGACCTTTGGCCACTACTGCACACAAAACAATTGAGAATAATTAAAAAGCCCCACAGCCATTTGCATAAACTCTCTTACACCTGGGAGGTTCTACTGTTCTCAGCCATGGAGAAGAGTTTTCTTTTTGGAATAAGGGTAGAAGAAAATAGGAACCAGGAAAGGTTGGCCTGACCTCTAGATAGCTCAAATCTGCCATGTAGCTAGGGCCCCTTGCCTTTAGAAGTTTACTATTTGCAAGGCTGCTATTAGGTCCTAATCCTACAACAGTTGTTATTAGCATACTGTAATAAACCCATGGCTAATTCTAACTTCATGGATATTACTGTGCTGCACACAATGGCTATTCAGAACTTCACAGAGGCAGCAGAGATCAAACTCAGACCCTCCTGTGCTATAAGCCTCTGCCACTTACCCTACAGGAAATGAGAATCTCTTTCAGCAGTTAGCCATATATGGCCTATGACACACAGTTGATCCATACTGATTTTACTCAGAAGACAGTGGGATACACACATAATAGTTATTTTACTACAGTACAGTATCAATTACACACATGAAGCCCTTGAAATTATGCTTGAATATTTTATCTGACATGCAACAGTAAAAGCACATACACCACAGAAAGCATCCAAACTGACTGGTGTATTGAGGAAAGAGAGAATTGCCTCAGGTGTGTGTTAAAATAATCAGAAAATTTCATCTTGACTACATTTTATTATTGTCTTTCATTAATTTAAAACTTTGCTTTACAAATCCATTTGCCTTTTTACATATCTATTCACTCTCGCCTATCTATTATGGCATGTTTTATTTACGGCTAGTAGCCAGCTTTCATATGGTCTTTCACCAACACTGCTTTCATCACTGATTGCCAGGGCTCCCATTAGACTTTATGGTCATTGATTATCATTTCCATGACACATTCATTTTTCATACTCAAAGGGCTCGAGGTCTATATTTTCCCCTCAGACATTCTGGGTCAGATTCTCAGCTGATGTAAATTAATATATCTACATTAAAATCAATGAAATTTACATCAGCTGAGCAAACAGCCCTAGGTTTTCTAATTGCTTTTTTTAAATAGTGAAGATGATTATAAAAAATAAGTAGAATACACAAGTAGAATACAATCAAAGTCCCATGGCAGGTTTACATGAACCTCTAAAGGATTCATGAGGTTCCATTTGGATAAATATGAATGTCTATCTGGATTTTATCCAAACAAACTCAACTTCTAGAATCAGAGAGAACAAACATTTTTGATATATTATAGAACTTCTGCTTCAGACTGCAGCCAGAACCAGGAAGTGCAAGGATTACCAATAAAATGAAATAAAATACCTTTCTGAACCTCAAATTGGTTTGGTTAAGACTCAGACTGAGTATCAGATCAGTTCATATTTTACTTAGACCTGTTCATCGGTCCCTAATTTTCAGGTATTCAAGACTAAGACTAAGCAAAGGTCATAGTCAAGAGCTTAGAGAGAATTTTTGTTTTGGAAAAGTCGGAAGTGTCCAAATACAAAATTCTGTAATTTCTATCTGTAGTGGGATTCATATTTGTTTGTTTGATACTTTGATAAAAAAGGCTTTGAATTTCTCAGTTAGAGCTCAACCATAGTGCATTTATTAACTTAAACTAGAGGAAAAGGCACCTTTTTAAAAACACAGAGCCAATAATACACAGGAATTCCTGACAAGTGTGATGATTAAAATCTTCCATTGTTGTGTGCAGTGTTGTTGTAGCTGTGTTGGACCCAGGATATTAGAGAGACAAGAGGGTGAGGTAATATGTTTTATTTATCAGTGTAAGCTTATTCAGGACCTGAAGAAGAGTGCTGTGTAAGCTGGAAAGCTTGTCTCTCTCACCAACAGAAGTTGGTCCAAAAAAGAGTCCCTCACCCACCTTGTCTCTGTGATTAAAATCTCTTATTCTGATAATTAAATAAACCATCAAGGAACCTTAATTTTAGACACTCTCAGCAAGATTCATCCGGAATAACTCCACTGACTTCCGACTACAATGGAGTTATATCAAATGTGTTCCCTAGTATCTATCGGATGGATAAATATTACTGAATGAAAACTGTATTATATCCCTACTTTTTTGGTTTATGCTGTTCTCCTTTCAGATTTTTACAGTGAGGAACTACTGAAAATTCTTTTAAGGGTTTGTATTATACATTTTCATTAGGTTCTACACTTACATGCTCAGTGATACTGAAAACAGCTTTAATCGGTAGAGATATAATTGTCAAAGCTGATGTCAGAACTGTGAGATTCTAACTGCAAGAGATGATCTGAGTTTTTCAGGTTCATTTAAATGTAATAAGCTAACATTGGTACTCATATTAAAATCTCTGGAAATGTAATTAAATGCTCAAATGACTACTAACATGATTAAAAAGAAAATGCAATAAGATTATTACTAAGCCTATTAAAGCCATTGCATGTGCTGTCCTGCTCAGTAATAAATCACATCTGATTTCTGGAAGCAGGATGACCATGTAAGCAGTTCTACTATTTCCCTGTGCAGCGTGAAAATAACGCTGGAATGGGGTTTCCATATAGATATAAATCTGAGTTTTTATTTTTCAATAGATACATCTATTTCACCTAGCCAATTTTTTCTGTTGCATATTCAATATTGATTACAATAAAAAGCAGTCTTTATAATAGACACAGCCCAATTAAATAATCATATCTGCTTATGCACAGAATATGGATTGACAGGCACAAAAGTGATATCTGAATTCATAGGACTTACCTTTCTTACTAATAATACTTTTAAAATCCCTTAATTGGAGGAGACTATGATATGAAAACTATTACTGACCCTTTATGGTATTATTTCAAATAACCAGATCAATGCATTTATCTAACTCCATGACTATTAATATTAATGAAACTGATTATTTTTCTCTTTACATTAATTCTATACAATATAAAGGTACAGTAGACTGTACTAGAGTTGCCAGCTTTTGACTCGCACAATAGTGAACACACTTGCCCTGCCCCGCCCTTCCTCCAAGGCCCCACCCTGGCACCACCCCTTCTCCAAGGCCCTGCCCCCATGCACTCCCCAGTCGCTTGCTCTCTCCACACTCACTCACTTGCTCATTTTCACCGGGTTGGCTCAGAGGGTTGGGGTCACTGTTCCCTTTAAGCTGTGCGCGTGCGCACAGATCTTAAACCCCGCTCACATGGTGAAACACTGCACGCACAAAAATTTGCACAGAAGCACAATTTGCACAGAAGACATTTTTTGTGCACACGGACTGTCAAAAATTAGAGGGTACATTGTGGAGGGAGTGAGGGGTTTGCGGTGTAGGAGGGTGCTCTGGGCTTGGACCGAGGGGTTCAGAGGGGGATCAGGGCTGGGGCAGGGGGTTGGGGCATGGAGGGGGAATGAGGGCTCCAGCTGGGGGTGTGGGCTCTGGAGTGGGGCTGGGGATAAGAGGTTTGGGGTGCAGGAGGAGGATCAGGGCTGGGGCAGGGGGTTGGGGCATGGGGGTGATGGTGTCATGGGTGCAGGCTCCAGGTGGCACTTACCTCAAGCAGCTCCCGGAAGCAGCAGCATGTCCCCACTCCTGCTCCTAAGTGGAGGCGAGGCCAGGCAGCTCTGCGCACTGTCCTGACCACAGGCACTGCCCCCCACAGCTCCCATTGGCCGTGGCTCCTTGCCAAGGGAAGCTGCAGAGCTAGCGCTTGGGGTGGGGGCAGTGCACGGAGCCCCCTGGCTGCCCCTACACCTAGAAGCCAGAGGGGGGACATGCTGCTGCTTCCAGGAGCTGCATGGAGCCAGGGCAGGCAGGGAGCCTGCCTTAGCCCCACTGTGCCGCCAACTGGACTTTTAATGGCCCAGTCAGCGGTGCTGACCAGAGCCACCAGGGACCCTTTTCGACGGGGCATTCCAGTCGAAAACTGGACATCTGGCAACCCTAGACAGTACAGTAAAAAACAAATGCAAGAATACGATCTATAGTCAACGTTTTATAACATATATTTTTATTTACAAGATGGGCCCAAATCTGAACTCTAGATCCAATAGTACCCAACTTTGAAAAAGTTTACATCCAGATGTGAACTTTGACACTTAGCTCTACCACTGCTATGATGGGCCCAGGTCCTGTGACCACTGAATTCAATGGTGTTTTGACATTGATTTCATTGGGAGCAAAATCAAGCCTAAGTAGTGTAGTGAGTTTGAATAACAACAGGGACCAGGATCTTCTGTGCCAGATGGCCTGCAGGTTCTCTTTTGCTCACTGGAATCCAGGGTTGTTGTTCCAGAAAAAAGGGTCTTTTATTGTCACCTCTTCTAGAACCTCCTGAGCACCAGTCCCTCCCCACAAAGTTTTGTATAGATAGATAAACAATTTCAGTAGTCATGCTCAAGATAGGGAGTTTGACAGGGAGAAGCAAACTGATGAATACAAACAATATATCAACCCCACTCTTCTAACAGTCTAATGAGGAACTATATGCCATGGTTTGGGATATGCAGTACTGAATTAATCCCTATAAATGCATTATTTCTTTATTGGTGATTTTTATAAATAAAATAGGCCTGAATCAAACTGAAAGACCCAAGTATGATTGAGCTCTGATGTGTTCAAAATCCAGCTCTAGTTCCAAATGTTGCACCTGGAATCCATCTCTATTTATTAGCAGATTTCACTGTAATAAATATACCCAATGCTATCTTACACTGATATAGCACACCTCTCATCCAGAAGGATCCTACACCACTTCACAAATTATACAGGAATCACTTCACCCACCACTGGTGTGCAGCTAACTTTGCAGTGGGATGCAGGCAGCTGGATAATAGCATGAAGCAGCACTTCACAAACGTTGAGGACAGGAAATGGAAAAGATATCAAGTAGTTTGTCCGTAAATATTTGCAGTGACAAGACACCTTGTGAGAGTTTCACGTTTGTGGCCCATTAGGACAGAAGTTTAGTGTTTCATGTGTCAAACTAATTCTTAGTAGTATTGTCTTAAAGGCCTTGTAGGAAAAAAAAAAAGATGTGAATATAAAGTTAGATGAACTGATTCTTACTTCAAATAATTTATAATAATAAACAGTATATTCAGTGCCTCCATTAATAAAGTTCAGGTCTTTGCCAGACTCCTAAGTCCTGACTTCAGTACTTTGCAGTCTGATTTCATTACTGTTGATAGTAATTACTATCTACTTAACACAAAACCATGAAGTGTCTTACTTCAGCTGCCTATAAATCAAAGGTGTTTATTTTGCTCCATAAAAAGTGTTAATCACCTTTTATGGAGCAAAATAAACACCTTTGATTTTAGAGCTCTACTCTAGGAATCTATATCATGGCAACACTGGAGCAACAAAGCTGTGTTTTTTGGAAGCTGCAAGTTAAGTTAGTACATATTAAAGTAATAAAAAAGAAATGTTTTATTAGAAAGACAATTACATTGACAGTAACAAGCATTCCTCCTCCAAGGAAGCCTTTTACATGAAACCTCACAAATTCTTGCCACAGTCCACATACACTTTCCCTGACGTGACTCCAGACCTACAGAGGACTATCGATGAAATCCTCAATGCCAGCTAAGGCTCTGTGATGCCTCCAATCCTTTCAGCACAAGAAAAAGACGTTGTACATGGGCCCTGTAACTCTGTGTTGTAGAAGGATATAGTGTGGTATCAGCCACCACGTTGGCAAAAGTAATCATTTGAAGTTTCTAGTTCAATGTATTCATTGAACTCTTCAGCTATTATTATTTCAAAATCAGGTTATATTCCATCTTGGAAAAGATCCTCACCACATACATTATCATTATGACTATTTGCTTACTCCAGAAGCCCCAATCACTGCAGCAGTTGAGGGGTGATTGTGTTAGGTTAATGCTCGCTACTTACAACCAAATCCCCTTGCTTATTAAATAAAAGAACTACACACACACACTTACTCAGAGGAGAAAAATAAATAATTTTTAAAGAGGCACGTGTTGTGTAATGTTCAGCAACCTTCCTTCAAATTCCCCATCAGGACTTTGGAATAACCAAGAAGAGATTGTCCCAAGTGAACCAATCCCAGATTATAGACTGAGCCCATTGAATGCTGAGGCAGTGCTTTTGGAGACTGGTCAGTGCTGAGTGGATAGTCACAGAATCCAGCCGTGATTAATTAGATTGGTAAATATGCACCTCACTATAAAGTTTTAGTGATTTAAGGAACTTTCTGGTAATTGTGGACATCAGATATTACAGCATGCACTGAGGAAAGTAGAAGAAACAAATGGAAAAAAACCTGTTTGTGAAGGAACGTGATGTAGCCAATTATTTGAATTAGCTGCCCAAGACAACCACTACCTGCATCCACACAAGTTAAAGCAAGAAAGGGTGATAGTAGTTTATACTAAACATGGAGGTAACTCATGAATCCTAGCAATGATACATTTCTGAAAAGGGTTTTGCCAAGTGAAGAGTGCTGATCTGAAGTAGAAAAACATGAGGGAGCACTTTGCTGACCTGGGATTATAATAAACTTGATAGGCCTATATGACTAAATATGACAGCCTGACACATCAGCTTCTAAACTGCCAATAGAAGTTCCTAGCCCCTCATCATCTACCAGAGCTTGCAATGTAGCTGGGTCCAAATGTGGCACAGACAGTCAGTGGGTCTCTAATGACCATTGCTCCTGCAGAACTACATCTCTCTCTACCTCTGAATTCCGGATATAAGCTACAGAAGAAAGAGGGATATAGCAAGGATTGCAGAGGAAGAAGCAGAATCTAAGGCAGGTCACACTCTTTCTGGAACATGACAGGGCCTTCCAGAGAGAAAGAGATGGGAAGGATAACAGCCAGCCTAACAGCACCTGGCTGAATCAAAGAATGTGAACAGGTAAGGTGTCACCTTCGTTAACCATGCTATGTAAATAAGCTTAGAGCCTAGCTAACTATACTTCTCATACTGATGTATAACTACGCTTTGAACGTCCATGTAAGGACCTCATGACAAATGAATTTAGCTTTCTGTGAAATAGGCAAGTGTTATCCCTTTTTAACATATGAAGAGACTGAACCACAGCTAGGTTAAGTGAGTTGCCCAAGGCCAAAATAAAACTTGATAGTAAAGCCTGGGAGAGAATCCAGGACTTCTTACTCCTTTTTAACCACAAATGCAACCTTTTTTACATCCCACTAATCTTCCCTTGATTAGACTAAATGAACCCAGTTCTGATCTCATTCACGCTTGTTATACACCATTGCAACTCCATTAAATTCACCTGATTTACATCAGGATAAGTGAGATCAGACTTAGGCCCAATCTGTTTACAGGCACAAAACTTTTATTTTTAGGCTTTCCTTTTTCTTTTCAATCTATAGCTTTTGCTTTTATTTATGGTAACTGGAATTGCATCTGCTATTGTGGTTAGGGGTTAATCTTTGTGGGTACCTCAGAGAAATAAACTGAGGGAATAAAACTGCAATGGCTTGATCTTTGGGGTTTTACAATTTACCCCTCCAATAGAGCTCTCAGTTGGGTGAAGCACATGGACACATGGAGAGCCAAGATGACCTGACACTAGACAGGCTTACAATGTGTCACTGGCCTTTATAAAGTGTCTGACAAAGATTCAAAAAGAAGCCAAAAAGAAAACAGCAAACGAGAAATCTTGGAGTAATGTGAGGGTTCATTTCTTTAACATAAAGGAAATTTTTTTAACCTTAATTTCATGCATCAGCAATCAGTTTACAGTAACGTGTGTCATGGGTAGATTCCTCTAACATGAGTGACATATCTTGCAATGACACTTGGCTGAGAGATGTGCTACTAAGAGAGATACAGGACAGAGATATCTAAAAAATAATTTGAAAGTACAACAATAAAAGCAAGAAATGACCTACGGGGATTTTACCTTTACAGTCTATGTGTTAATGTGTCTTAGGTTAGAAATGAAATAAGTTTGTTTCTGTGGGACACCCAAAGCCATCAGCATAGCCGACAATCTATGAGCAGAGAATGTACTATGCTTGAATAAATTTGTGTGTTTCTGTAATCAGGTATATTTAGAAGCATTATGTGAGAAAAATACATTTGTGGATTTACTTTATAACTCACTGATAAACTGCCTGCTGGTGCTCAAAGTCCCTGCTTTCATTATTCAATTATTTAAATGTACATACACACTAAATATTGAGAGATTTACTATGTTTATTAAAGAAAAAATGTCCCAGATCAGACCCTACTTCATTACAAAAAAAGAAGAAAAAAAAAAGAAAAAGAAAAGGACACATCTGTTCTGCAGTTTTTGCTACCAGTTTGAAAATGAAGGTATCATAGCACATACTGAGGAAGAGACTATCTAATCACAACAATTCAGGACACAGTTCCTATTGTAGAACAGGACTTAAATTTCAAGGGAATTTAAGGAAATGCAGCTGTCTTATTTTTAACAAAGTTATTAGTGGAGGAAAGATGGTCCAAAGAGGAATTAGAATAGCAGCCGTGTTAGTCTGTATCCGCAAAAAGACCAGGGGTACTCGTGGCACCTTAGAGACTAACAAATTTATTTGAGCATAAGAATTGTGATCTTGTGGTTAAGGTCCTGGACTGGGACCCTTGAGTGCTGGTTTCATTTCCTGGCTATGACGATTTACACTCACTGATAAGCCTTCTCTCTCTCTGCCTCAGTTCCACACCTAGAAAATGGGGATAACAACATCTTCTTAGCACACCAGGGTAATGTGATGTTAAAGTCCTTGATGTTTATGAAGTGCTCAGATATTATGGTAATAGGGGTCAGATGGTTAATAAAAAAAGAAAAAGACACTAAGAAGGGAAGGGAGTTTCCTCATGCAAAATATTTGTCGTTCAAAATATGAGAAAAGTCCACAGAGACCCACACTTAATTGGGCTTCTATAAAGATCCTCCTTTAATGGTGCGCAGGCATATTCTTATTAGTATGACCACAAAATGAGTCAATGTTCCTGCTTATTATGAAAAACATCCTACTTGTACAGTTACTGTCTCCTTCTCCCTGCCCTCTCCTACATACCTACTCCCATCACTATTTCTTTCATCCACCTGTTGCGTTTTGTCCAATTAGACTGAAATAACTCATTATGTAGTAGCATAATGGTCATATTACTTGTTTGTTCAGAGACTAGCACAGCAAGGCTATGATCTTTGATTAAGACAAATAAATAGCTTAATAAATAATAATATAACAGAAAAATTTTAGGATGTTGAATATTTGTAAACTTCTCCCCTACACTTCTCCCCTGAACCTTTTCCAATTCCAATATATCTTTTTTGAGATGGGGCGATCACATCAGCACGCAGTTTTCAAGATGTGGGCGTACCATGGATTTATATAGAGGCAATATGATATTTTCTGTCTTATTATCTATCCCTTTCTTAATGATTCCCAACATTCTGTTTGGTTTTTTGATTGCCGTGAACAGAATGTTGGGAATCATTAAGAAAGGGATCGATTAACCTGGCTAACTCTCAACAGCAACACAGACTGAACAAAGATGTCTGGAAACACCGTATGTGGCAGTGAAAATAATTATTTTTCCTCAACACCTTAATGTAGGTGAGGGCCACCTGTGAATGAAAGAACAAGTGCAGGCTATGAACGATCTTATTGTCTGGCAACCTGAGAAAACCAAAACCACAAGTTTATTTACTGACCATCCAACAAGCTGATGATGTGTATTTTAAACTCCTGGCTACATTGATGGACTGGGCAAGGCGGGAACTTTCAAACCCCCACTGCAATGTGAGACATAGACTCTCAAAGATAGTGGCAATATGAGGCAGTGAGCCCTGAAATGAGAGACAGTCTATAGGATGCCATTTCTCCCACACCATCTCTAGTGTTGTCTCCTTCCCTCCCCCACCGTGTCTCACCTTTCCCTTTTTTCTTCCTTCATCTTTCTCATTAATATTCTTCCCCTACCCCTATCTTTCCTTCCTCTCTCCACTGGGGACAGTGGCTGCTCTCATTATGTGAAGATGATGGGAGTAAGAAGAGCACTGAGTAAACACGCAAGGCAAGTGCTGGAAAAGCAGCACCAGCCAGTTAACCTAATATTTGCAGCAGGAGCACAAGAAATAAGTTGTATAGCAAATGCAGTCAGCTGGCATTAGCATACAGCAGCTGCAACAGGCAAACATCACTAGCCATAGAGGACTACCGAGAACAGCGAATATGTTCTTAATACAGTCTGAAATACGGGATATTTTACACAATGGGTGACAGCTGAGAGGTATGCTTAGCATAGGTTCTATTGCTATTAAAACCCTCAACAGCAAACTTACTTCCAGTAAAAAAATAAGTTTTTAAAAAAACATCTGTTGAAAAACTTATTTTTTAAATCATTGGATTATATGCAGATCTGTCTGTTTCAATCAGCTATTACTATTACTACTCTCTTCGCAGTACAAAGTATAATAAAGAAATGCCGCTATCAATATTAATGATTATTTTCCTTCTGTTTTTCTTGAACCTATGTTATTCAGACCTTGCAATATGATTGGGGAGTTGGGTATCCCAAGTGATATTGTGATTACTTAGCAGTGGCAGGAACTGGCTTAAAAGAAGTCATGGAAGTTTTACCTTGTGGAGGCATTTGGATGTATTTTTTAATATAGTGAACTGCTCAGATTCTTCAATAAGTTCCACAGTAATTCCAATCAATAATCACCATCATGATGCTCTTAGTCTCTAAAATGCTTAGTGTCCTGAGAATAATTCTTAACTTTAGATTTATAACCTGCAGCGCAATATCTCTTAGCTCTACCTCAGCGTTGAAGGAACTGCATTGATCTTTCTCTCCTTCTCTATAAAACATAATAGTAAAAGCGGTTATATACTATACATAGAGAGGGCCTGAACCAGGCAGTTTGGTTCACCCAGGAAAAGTCCATTTCTAACGGGTCCAGCTTCTAATCTCCTGGGCTCCCAAGGGGCTCCTGAGCTCTCTGCCTCTCTTGGAACAACTGCTGTTTTGCTTGTTTGACACTCGGGCTTTCAGTGCACAGGATCAACATACACTATTAGATAAACTGCTATGTTTTTAAACAGGGGTTATAGTTAGAAAGGAGACGATGGAAAAATACTGTACATTTGTGTCAATAGCTTCTGTCAAACCTTTGTTGCATCCTTTTTTCTCAACAGACCTGCTCCCTCTGTACAGTCAGAGTGACATCCTCACTAACTCAAGTCCTGTTTTACTCTTCTCACTGCTGCATAGCCAATACAGGCATGGGACAGAGAGCTGAATTCTATCAGGATACACATCATCAAGAGAAGTTACATTTCTTTTTATCAGAGTTCCAAATTGCCAGGCCAAATTCTGTCCTCTCTTACTCCCATGAACTCCCATTGACCTTATAAGTCAAGGGTTCAAAGATGTTGGAGAAGTTGATGGGTTCTGGTAATAGAAAAGATCCAGCTTGACTTTCAGATTCTAGGTCATATGTGTACGGCTGGCAGTTAGAAATAAACATCTTTTGCACGTAAATTGAACAAGTGTGATATGATTGATTGATAATACATATAGAATTCCCAAAACCTATTTTACAGTCATTTTTAAGACTAGAAATGCACATTAAACCATTTTTGTTCCTAAATCAGCAATTAGAAAGACTGAAATAATCATAAAAAGAAAAGGAGTACTTGTTGCACCTTAGAGACTAACCAATTTATTTGAGCATGAGCTTTCGTGAGCTACAGCTCACTTCATCGGATGCATACTGTGGAAACTGCAGAAGACATTATATGCACAGAGACCATAAAACAATACCTCCTCCCACCCCACTCTCCTGCTGGTAATAGCTTATCTAAAGTGATCATCAAGTTGGGCCATTTCCAGCACAAATCCAGGTTTTCTCACCCCCCCACCCCCCTCCAAAAACCACACACACAAACTCACTCTCCTGCTGGTAATAGCTTATCCAAAGTGACCACTCTCCTCACAATGTGTATGAAAATCAAGGTGGGCCATTTCCAGCACAAATACAGGTTTTCTCACTCCCCCACCCCCCCCTTTTTTTTTTTCCAAAAAAGCACACACAAAAAACTCACTCTCCTGCTGGTAATAGCTTATCCAAAGCGACCACTCTCCCTACAATGTGCATAATAATCAAGGTGGGCCATTTCCAGCATAAATCCAAGTTTAACCAGAACGTCGGGGGGGGGGGGGGGAGAGAAAAAAACAAGGGGAAATAGGCTACCTTGCATAATGACTTAGCCACTCCCAGTCTCTATATAAGCCTAAATTAATAGTATCCAATTTGCAAATGAATTCCAATTCAGCAGTTCTCGCTGGAGTCTGGATTTGAAGTTTTTTTGTTGTAAGATAGCGACCTTCATGTCTGTGATTGCGTGACCAGAGAGATTGAAGTGTTCTCCAACTGGTTTATGAATGTTATAATTCTTGACATCTGATTTGTGTCCATTTATTCTTTTACGTAGAGACTGTCCAGTTTGACCAATGTACATGGCAGAGGGGCATTGCTGGCACATGATGGCATATATCACATTGGTGGATGTGCAGGTGAACGAGCCTCTGATAGTGTGGCTTATGTTATTAGGCCCTTTGATGGTGTCCCCTGAATAGATATGTGGGCACAGTTGGCAACGGGCTTTGTTGCAAGGATAGGTTCCTGGGTTAGTGGTTCTGTTGTGTGGTATGTGGTTGCTGGTGAGTATTTGCTTCAGGTTGGGGGGCTGTCTGTAGGCAAGGACTGGCCTGTTTCCCAAGATTTGTGAGAGTGTTGGTTCATCCTTCAGGATAGGTTGTAGATCCTTAATAATGTGTTGGAGGGGTTTTAGTTGGGGGCTGAAGGTGACGGCTAGTGGCGTTCTGTTATTTTCTTTGTTAGGCCTGTCCTGTAGTAGGTGACTTCTGGGAACTCTTCTGGCTCTATCAATCTGTTTCTTCACTTCCGCAGGTGGGTACTGTAGTTGTAAGAATGCTTGATAGAGATCTTGTAGGTGTTTGTCTCTGTCTGAGGGGTTGGAGCAAATGCGGTTGTATCGCAGAGCTTGGCTGTAGACGATGGATCGTGTGGTGTGGTCAGGGTAAAAGCTGGAGGCATGTAGGTAGGAATAGCGGTCAGTAGGTTTCTGGTATAGAGTGGTGTTTATGTGACCATTGTTTATTAGCACTGTAGTGTCCAGGAAGTGGATCTCTTGTGTGGACTGGACCAGGCTGAGGTTGATGGTGGGATGGAAATTGTTGAAATCATGGTGGAATTCCTCAAGGGCTTCTTTTCCATGGGTCCAGATGATGAAGATGTCATCAATATAGTGCAAGTAGAGCAGGGGCGTTAGGGGACGAGAGCTGAGGAAGCGTTGTTCTAAGTCAGCCATAAAAATGTTGGCATACTGTGGGGCCATGCGGGTACCCATCGCAGTGCCGCTATTACCAGCGGGAGAGTGGGGTAGGAGGAGGTATTGTTTTATGGTCTCTGTGCATATAATGTCTTCTGCAATTTCCACAGTATGCATCCGATGAAGTGAGCTGTAGCTCACGAAAGTTCATGCTCAAATAAATTGGTTAGTCTCTAAGGCGCCACAAGTATGCCTTTTCTTTTTGCGAATACAGACTAACACGACTGTTACTCTGAAACCTGAAATAATCATAAGATTCTTTCTCTTTTTTGGCTTGCTACTGATGACCATAATAGGATTGCACAGGGTAGAAGGGAAGAAGATTCTGATATTTTATGTTGGAAATGCAACTACATGAGAAACTGCTATGGGAGTGAGCTAGGACGAGAAAACGCATGAGGCTGAAGTTGTGCAGAAAAGAATATTAAAAGTATAGTAAAAAGTGTGTGTGTGTGTGGGGGGGAATTTCCCACTCATTTATTTCAGTGGTTGCACTTAAGCTTTGTGTTTACCAGCAAAAATGTACCAAAATAATTCAGTCCTAAAAAAGACTACCCACAAACCCACTGTATTATGTGTTATATTTCACAATCAGCAGCCCAGGAGTCATAAAACGGCACAGAAGCACTCCCTTTTGTTATTAATTAATCATCAGATAATGGATTTTTGACAAACAGTGAACTTAGCACACAGGCAAGACACTGGGCAAGACACTTACTACATTTGTTTCCTTCTATACCTCCATTGTTTAAAAATACACTAACTACTGAAATCCCAGCACTACTCTGGTAAGCTTTATTTCTAAAATCAGAAAACTGAGTCAAGCTGCGAGTTAAGCTCTAGTCCAGGGGTCAGCAACCTTTCAGAAGTGGTGTGCCGAGTCTTCATTTTATGCACTCTAATTTAAGGTTTCACGTGCCAGTAATACATTTTAATGTTTTTAGAAGGTCTCTTTCTGTAAGTCTATAATATATAACTACACTAGTGTTGTATGTAAAGTAAACAAGGTTTTAAAAATGTTTAAGAAGCTTCATTTAAAATTAAATTAAAATGCAGAGCCCCCCGGACTGGTGGCCAGGACCCAGGCAGTGTGAGTACCACTGAAAATCAGCTCTCGTGCCGCTTTTGGCACGCGTGCCATAGGTTGCCTACCCCTGCTCTAGTACATGTCACTCGAGGCTACTTATCCCTTCTCTGACATGGCCTACTAGGGATCCTGTGAGGGATGGAAGGAATTAGTTGTTTGCCAATGTTTAATATGTGATCATTCTGTAAAACCACAAAAAGTAATGTGTGGTTTTGTTCATACAAGACATTTATGTAGAATACTGAGTGAAGTACTACAGTGTTATTTTTTATTTAAGGACAGATGTTCTCTTAGATTAGGATATATGGTTGATTTCAGGCCTAATCCAATGTCCATTACAGTCAGTGGGAATCTTTCTATTGACTTCAACGGACATTTGAATGGTCTCCTGGCAACAGCTCTAGTACTGTGAATCTCCAAGAGCCAGAGCACAGACAAGAGAACCTGTATTATTTTTAAAATAGAAAATAATTATTCTAGATTTGGTTTTAAGTTCACTGTTGTTTGAAATTTATTTCTGTTTTGCCTTCTGAGTAAATGGCTGTTATGGCTGAACAAAATGGATTTTGTCTTCTTTATATTGTGTATATATAAAAAAAACAGCCTCAGAGAGAAATCTTTTAAAGTACAATTTGAAAGTAACCCCAGGTATGAGTGGAAACCTCCAACCAAACAGTGCAAGGGAAAAACCCACGTATTATAATTACGGGAATGAAGATTTAGTGTATATGTAAACATGCATATGACAGAATTACTGCCATAGTTACTGCTGCAGTTGCATGCCCTTGATTCCTGCCTCATCAACTACTTTCAAAATGCTTCTGAAAACCTTTGCCTCCCTTTCTTTTAGTGTTAACTTATCTCATTCTCTTCACTGGTTGTATAGAAAAAGGTACACAACAGAAAGGTATACTATAGTCCTTATTGGTTATTGTTGGTTTTAAAAGTGCCTTTGCTTTTAGTGAAACATTAACAAAATAAAATTCATTAATGTCTGTTTATGTGGTTCTTGATGGAAGATTTGTACTTTTCCTCTTGTGGGTTGTTTTTATTACTATTGGTTTTTGCTGTTTTTTTAAACCAGGTTCATGAATTTGTGCACACATTTTGAACACATTTAGTGAGGAATCTAATGATCTTAACACAATTTGATCAACATTAATAAGTTAAGCCTCACAAGTATGACTCTCATTTTGCAAATGGGGAAACTGAGGCAAAAAGAGGTTAATCTAGTTGCTGAATTCCCACAGCAAGAAAGAAGTAGAGCCAGAAATAGATCCCAGATCTTTTGACTTCCTCTGCTGTGTTTTAACCATTAAACCAGCTTTCCAGCTTCCATTTGATTGAGATACTTCACGTTCAAGTGCAGAAAAAGCAACACAGTCCCATCACTTTTGTTTTTCTAGAGTGTAAGCTCCTTGGGGCAGGGACGGTTACTTTTTGTGTGTTTGTGCAATGAGGTTCTGAATCTGATCTCAGTTAGAGCTTCTGGGCACTACTTTAATACAAATAACAACAATCATGCTTCATATCTGTAATGTGAAATGAATTAAAGTACAAAATAGTTAAAAGCACTCTGATTTCTTGCTCAGTGGGAGCTCACTCAAAAAAAGGCAAGTGTTGCTAAAGTTAACCTGATAACCCCTTTTACAGACAATCTAAGATTACTGCAGGAGTGGTCACTGGCATGAATTTAAAGGATTTTTAAGAAATTTGAGTGAAGTCCTGGCCCCATCGAAGTCAATGGCAAAACTCCCATTGACTTCACTGAGGCCAAGATTTCATCCTTTTTAGTGACTGTGGCATACAGAGTATGTGACCTGAGTATCCTCCTGCATTAAGAGATAAGATAATCTACAGTCTATCATTATTCCCAGAGTTTTTATGGTAAAAATGGTAAATCAACACATGCAATTCTCTTAGAGATTATCTGAAAATATTATTAGCTGCCTTTTCAGCTCAGCACTCTCAGGCACAAATAATAGCAACTGCAATTTTGCAGCTGCAATTCATTGTGGGCACAAAACAGTGCTTGCATGTATATGTTCCTGTAAATGATGGCGCTGATCCTGCAATGAGTTGATTAAAGGTAGGCCCCTGTGCTCACATGACATGCATTGCAGACTCGAGGCCTATGAGTGCAAAACCAAAAATGTTTTTAAAAAGTCAGCAGAAGATTCTCTGCTAGGGTTGCCAGGTGCCTAGTTTTTGACTGGCTAGTCTGGTCGAAAATGGGACCTAGCAGTGTCTGATCAGATCTACTGACCAGATACCCAAAGTCCAATTACTGCAGGCAAGGAGGTGCCAAGTCATCACCCACATCAGCCCCTACTCAGACGGGGCTGCCTCCTACCTGCATCAGGCAACTGCAGCTCCCAGCCCCGGCTCCTCAGGTGAGTCCCTCCTGACCCATCCCAACATTATTCAGACAAGAAACAAAGGAAAACAACAACAAGCATTCTAAAATATTTAATATACTAAATGATCACCTCCCCCTGAATCATTAAATGTGTGATTATATGTTATTTAGATGTACATAAGAACGGCCATACTGGGTCAGACCAAAGGTCCATCTAGCCCAGTATCCTGTCTTCCGACAGTGGCCAATGCCAGGTGCCCCAGAGGGAATGAACAGAACAGGTAATAACCAAGTGATCCATCCCCTGTTACCCATTCCCAGCATCTGGCAAACAGAGGCTAGGGACACCATCCCTGCCAATCCTGGCTAATAGCCATTGATGGACCTGTCCTCCATGAATTTATCTAGTTCTTTTATTAATCCTCTTAGAGTCTTGGCCTTCACAACATCCTCTGGCAAAGAGTGCCACAGGTTGACTGTACATTGTGTGAAGAAATACTTAATTTTGTTTGTTTTAAACCTGCTGCCTATTAATTTCATTTGGTGACCCCTGGTTCTTGTGTTTTGAGGAGTAAATAACACTTCCTTATTTACTTTCTACACACCATGATGATTTTATAGACCTCTATCATATCCCCACTTAGTTGTCTTTTCCAAGCTGAAAAGTTCCAATCTTATTGATCTCGCCTCATATGGAAGCTGTTCTATACCCCCAATCATTTTGGTTGCCCTTTTCTGTATCTTTTTCAATTCCAATGTAACTTTTCTGAGACGGGGCAACCACTTCTGCACGCAGTATTTAAGATGTGGGCATGCCATGGATTTATATAGAGGCAATATGGTATTTTCTCTCTTATTATCTATCGCCTTCAATGATTCTGAACATTATTTTTTGACTGTAGCATCTAGCACAATGGCATTACTGTAATACAAATAATAGCTAAAATACTCACATGTACATATTACCAGATGTAGGGTAAAAGTTGCAAAAGCACCTAACTGACGTAGGGGTCTAAGCCCTATTTTAAAAAATTACGTATGCACATAGATGATTTTTATGGGACTTAGACTCCTAAGTGCCTAAATCACTTTTAAAATGGAGGGTTGGCACCTATATCACTTTAAAATGTACCCATCTAGTAAACTATTACTGAGTGTAATCCCAGCACTATGAATACCTAGTAGCAAGTGTTTTACTCTGTCCTCTCTCAGGTAAATTACTGTGGACTTGCAGGCAAGTTTGATCTGCATAAACACAAAATAAATCCTGAGTAAGAACCTCAGGATTTGGAATGCTGGTTTACTACTTTTTCCCCCAATTAATTAAAAATAGTTTAGAGATCAAGGAGAAATCTCTGTTCAGAACTCCCACTGATTTCAATAGGAGTTGCATGCATATATCTCAGGGCAGAATATGACCTCATTATGTATATAATTTTTTTGGATAACAAAATCATTACATCCAAGGTCATCAGTTAAGTTTATATCAAGAACATTTTGTAACAGTATGGTTAACAAGGAATTGAACATTATGCTGGACCTCAGATAAATCTCCAACTTTTGTTGACAGGTTGTTAAATGAGTTGGGATTGTTAATCCCAACAGACAGGTCTGCTTATTTTTCAAAATAAATTGTTAATATTCTGGTGAATATAAAATCTGTGTATTGAGTTCATAAAGAGGAGACAGAAAAGATGGAAAAAATATTGTCAAGAATTTAGTATTTTAACCTTTATCATGATGTGTACAAGTCATATATTATAAAGATTCTGAAATTAACAAAAAGTGCTATGTATATTTACCTACTTTTGCTTGATGTTTGCAAGTCTACAATTGTGGCTATATGGAAAATGCAAAGAAAGGACTTAGTCTTGGTTTCCTTTTTCAGACAAAATTTCTAATAAATAAATTTAGATTTTTATATGAGTAAAGTAAGGATGCAGGACTGGGCCCTAAAATTATAAAAATATTCTGAATTAAATTACACTCCACAAAACAGCTAGACAGAATTTGGTCCATTAACATCTATTGCTTTTTGGCAAGTTTTTATCCTTATATTGTCAGCATTTAAAGTGAACGCTTATGTAATGAAAATCTTGTATAAAAATTCAAAAAAAGGATCAAAAATGCTTGTTCCAAGATAAAACCCATTTAAAAAATTATCAGAATGCATTTCATTTCAAAGGCTAGAAAGCCAAAGATATATCAGGGATCCATTTGTATGGTTAATGTACTTATGAACCTTAGCAAACATTATGGTAATTATTTATCTTGATTTATATTTTTTGTAACAGTAGCCAAATATAAATACTTGCATATTACAGAGAACTGGCTTAACTCAGAATTTCCTGTATGTGGAAAATTTCGAAATTTCAGGATTTGGTTTTGGTCTGATTTGGAAGGAAACCAAATTCTTTGAAATTTCCCATGAATTGGAGATTCTGAAAAAACACAGTTTTGAAACACTGAAACATGGCATTTCCCAATGAAATACATTTCCTGGGATGCCTGGCAGCTGCTTTTTGGAACTGACATGATTCTTGTCAGTTTCACTGCTGCTCACCACTGAATAGCAGCTATGAAACTGACCAGAATGGGACTCTCAGGGTTTCCAGCCCCAGGCCAAGGAGCCTAGAAGTCCTAGAGACTTGGAGCAGTCTGCATAGCAGGAGTGCCCCAGAACCATGGATGTTGGTACCTGGAGTCTCCAGCAGTCCACCAAGTGAGCTGGAACCAGGTAGGCTTCCATCAGACTCCTGCCTGTCGTTTACTGAAAGTTCGTCAAACCCAACATGTTTCTGCAAAACATTTCAGGTTTGACAAATCAGCATTTTCTGATTAAATCCTGTTTAGTTGGAAAATTCCCAATCACCTCTAATGTTTGACTGGAACAAGAGTTCTCACACTTGTTATAACGTGAGCCACATTTTAATAAAGAGATTACCTTGTGGGCACCTCCCCTCTCATTCATGATCCTGTATACTATGTCCCCTCTCGCTAGCAGTCAAATACCATGCCTCTAGCAGTTGTTTTCATCAGAAGGTAATATTAGGAAAGTATTTAATGTATTTCAAGTGTCTTTTAATATGATTTAACAGCTGGAAACAAGGAGGAGACTTCACACCATCTGACCAGACAACTCTCCAAGAACCACACGCAAGTGCTTTGTGGACCCCTGGTCACCTGCAGCCTATAGTTTAGGAGCCATTTAATGAAAGCATTCGTGCATTTTGCACCTCCAGATAACCTGACAGCGTTATAAAATGCCTAGAATAAACAAAGAACTTTTAGTGCAAGAGGGACCCATGGCATATTTTTACTATTTCATTTTTTAAAACATTTTCTACCAGAAAGTAATTCTACTCTCTACTGGTAACATTTTTCATCTCATGACAAACAGCAAACTATAAATCTTTTATCAGAGAAAACTTTTAACTGAGCCACAGTTTGAATGAAAAATAATTCACATTTGTAATATAATTTAGTGAAGCCAACAGAATTGTGATGAAGTGGCTTCATTATGAAAAGGAACAAGTAATTGGATTCGATTTTCAGCACAATAAACACAGTGCAGCCTCTCAGAAAATGCGGTGCATAGATCAGCACTGTTGCTGTCTCCACCCATTCACAATAAGACAAGAGACTACATATTCAAGATATAAGATTTAAATGAATAACAGAATTAGCTGGGCTGTTTTGTTTGGTAAAGATGAAGATAAAGATACTTGTGAACTCAGATGCCCCTGATACGGCATTTTGTGTCTGTGGTACTAGTAAGGCTATAATTCATAATTAATCTGTGGAATTCATTGCCACATGATATAACTGAGGCTAAGAGCTTCACAGGAGTCAAAAAAAGGCTTCAGCATTTATGAGGGTACTGATAACATCCACAGTTAAATTGGGCAGGATAAACCTTTTTTTAGAAAGGATACCAACCCTCTTGTTTCAGGGCAGAAGCTTACCACTCATCAGTGAGATTTTAAAAAAAATCCCTGTGGGCAAGTTATTTCTGAGCTGTCCACTACAAGGTTTTCTGCACCTTCCTCTGAAGCATCAGGTACTGGCCACTGTGAGAGACAGGATAATGAACCAATAGGGCAACTTCTGTATGTAGCATAGGAACATTCATAGAATCATAGAATATCAGGGTTGGAAGGGACCCCAGAAGGTCATCTAGTCCAACCCCCTGCTCGAAGCAGGACCAATTCCCAGTTAAATCATCCCAGCCAGGGCTTTGTCAAGCCTGACCTTAAAAACCTCTAAGGAAGGAGATTCTACCACCTCCCTAGGTAACGCATTCCAGTGTTTCACCACCCTCATAGTGAAAAAGTTTTTCCTAATATCCAATCTAAACTTCCCCCACTGCAACTTCTCTGCATGATTTTACAAACAAAATAATTTAAAATAGACATGCATCTGATGAAGTGAGCTATCGCTCATGAAAGCTTATGCTCAAATAAATTTGTTAGTCTCTAAGGTGCCACAAGTCCTCTTTTTCTTTTTACTATAAACATGGTATTTGCTGCATTGGCAACAATTTTGCTACTTTGATTATCCTATAAAACACAAAAGTAAAGAAGGTTGCTCAGGAGGGAAGCCAGGAACTTCATTAGTTTTGCCACAGAAAGATAAATGAATAAGTGTCTCAGCGTATTTGGCACTATTTTTGCCCACCCCATAACAAAATGGGGATAACAGTTTAGCTGAAAGTTGTAATTTGCACGAACAACAAAACGTGGCTTCCTATGAAATCCTCAAAGCTCGTATTATGTTATTAAAATCAGAGCAGTGATGTTGCTCTTTTTGGTCTCTATTGCTAGCTTGGAAAACTGAGAAACAATTTAGTCAGTAAATGTTACTTTGTTTTGTAAACTAAATGCATTTTAAAATCTGGATAATAATCCTTTGCAATAAGTCCTTCTATTTTAAGACATTTCCATGGAATATTGTTCCCTGTCATTGAAATGTATTTATTTTGTAATAAGAAACAACTACTGATTCATGTCTTCATTACAGACAGAACAGATAAAAAATTTATAACTGTATGAACTGAGAGAAAGCTGAGCTTCTCCTCAGGAAGATCAAAAAATACATTAACTCGATATTACTTAGACTAAGCATGATGAATGTTTCCTAATATAAATTCACCATGCTATAGTAAATTAAGGCAATGAGAAACATAAGAGAAGTAGAGAAAATGGAGGATGAATAGGAAGGGAGCAATTCACTTGTCACTAGATCATAAAGATCTTCCTTACTAATATTAAGCAATCCATATGTATAGTCCATAAGAGTACTACTTCTTTTGAGCTGATTTTCAGAGGGGTTTGCTCTCTCAGATCCATTGTCTGCAATAGGAGTTGTGGGGATTCAGCACAAGACATTAGCTGTTTTAGTACTTTTAATGCATAGACACCATAGAGCTTTACAAAGGAGGGTACAGTAATCTATCTCAGGATATGTCTACACTGCAATGAAAAACCCATGGCACCAAGTTTCAGAACCTAGGGCAGCTGATTGGGGCTCATGGGGCATGGGCTGTGAAGCTAAAAATAGCAATGTAGGTGTTCAGGGTCAGGCTGGAGACCGGGATCTGAGACCCAGCTAGTGGGTACGGTCTCAGAGCCTGGGCTCCAGCCTGAGCCCAAAAGAGTATACTGCAATTTTATATCCCCACAGCCTGAGCTCCACAAGCCCAAGTCAGCTGACCTGGGACAGCCATAGCCATGCCGCAGGTCTTTTATTGCTGTGTAGACATGCCTTTAAGGCCTCTATACAGTTCCCTATCACCATAGTATCCGAGCACCTTCTATGTAAAAGCCGTAGTGGATTTAATTAAGTCTCTGGCACTCTGTCCTTTGTGGGATAAGAGCTCTGCTTGGGGTAGGGATTTTTTGTTGTTGATTTTATCCTCCCTCCCCACTAATTTATGATTTTTTGAAGGTTGATTTGTTTCATGGATGGATTTTTCAGTAATTATCATTCCTCTTTTTTTACAAGTGAGAAAACAGAGAAAGAGAAAAAGTAAGTGACTTAACCCAGGCCATACAGTGACCCTATTGGATGAGGCAAGACTAGAACCCAAGTTTCCTAACTCCCTGTCCTATGAAATATCCCTTAGAGAACTGGTTCCTGATGCAAATATTTCAAAGGTACATTTGGAAATCTCAGCACAGACCTCCCAGCCAGAGCGGAGCAAAGAAGATATTTTTCTGTTCACTAGCAATTCTGAAAACATTAGAAAAAAAGTTTGGTTCAGGTTGAAACCAAAAATGATCCCCCCCCCCAAAATTTCCAATGAATCAACAAGTCAAAAAGAATGAACTGGAGAAGAAGCTCCTTTACAAGCTGTAGCCCAGTGGTTAGGGCACTTTCTGGGCTTATAGGAAACTGAGGTTCAGTTCTCACTCTACTAGAAATGGAGGCGGGGTTCGAATTTAGATCTCCCACATTGCAAGAAAGGGCCCTAGCCACTGGGCTATGGGATATTCTGGTATGCGGCTTTCTCAATCTCTCCTTTTGAAACTGTTCAATCCATAGGCGCTGACTCTGTGGGGACTTTGGGGCTGGAGTGCTGAGCACTCACTGGCAGCCCCCTATGAGAACTTCCCCCTCCCCCCAGTGCCTCCTGCTCACCAGCAGGTCCCATCGATCAGCGCCTGCCACTCCCTCCTCATGCCTCCCAGCTGCCACAATCAGCTGTTTTGTGTCATGCAGGAAGCTCTTGGGGGAAGGAGAGAGGAACGAGTGAGCGGCACGCTCGGTGGGAGGGGGAAGAATGGGGAGGGAAGAGGTGGGGTGGGGGCAGGGCAGGGCAGGGGTGGAAAGAGGAAGGTGGGAGTAGGGCCTTGGGGGAAGGGGTGAAGTGGGAGCAGGGCCTGGGGCAGATCCGGGGGTCGAGCACCCTCCAGCACTTTGGGAAGTCAGCACCTGTGGTTCAACCTTTATACAAAGTTGAAGAGTTTCAAAAACAGAGACTAAGAAAAATGTCTCCAAATCATTTCCTGGCCCAATAGCTAGACACTCTCCTGCAACGTGGGAGACCCAAACTCAAATCCCTTTGCCACATCAGGCAGAGGTAGGAACTGAACTTGAGTCTCCCATAAATCAGATGAGCTCCCTAAGCACTGGAGCTAAAAGATCCTAGGGGAAGGCCACTTCTCTCTCTCCCCCTCATTTGTGAATCCAGTCCTCCTTTGCTTTTGGTAATTGTTTAAAATTAAACTGAAAAATGTCAAGTCAGTCAAAACAAAATATTGTTTCAACATTTCCAAAATGTTTTGATATTTTGGTTCAGTCAAACAGTGGAAACTATTCAGTGAATTTGACATGAATTTGCAAATAGTTTTGGATTAAAAAAAAACTGCATTTTCAGCAAATAAACTATTCACCAAAAAAAAAAAATCATTAGACTCTCCTATCTCTAACCTCCGATGGATACTCTTTCTAGCCAACATACAATTAAAATGTGATAAGAATGGCCTGGGCTTGTAACAGTAAGGATTTGTATATAGATTCCGCATCGTCCATCTATGGAGGATAAAATAAACTTATTAATGTCAAACCATGTAAGTCACAGAGATGACTATCTACCTCCCACCCACCCACAGAGGACAAATCAGTTTACAAAATATTAGGGCTGTAAAGCGATTAAAAAAAGTAATTGCGATTAATCGCACTGTTAAGCAATAATAAAATACCATTTATTTAAATATTTTGGGATGTTTTCTACATTTTTAAATATATTGATTTCAATTAAAATACAGAGTATAAAGTGTATAGTGCTCACTTTATATTTATTTTTGATTACAGGTATTTGCACTGTAAGAAAACAAAAGAAATAGTATTTTTCAATTCACCTAATACAAGTACTGTCATGCAATCTCTTTATCATGAAAGTTGAATTTACAAATGTACAAAAAATTACATTCAAAAATAAAACAATATAAAATTTTAGAGCCTGCAAGTCCACGCAGTCCTACTCCTTGTTCAGCCAATTGCTCAGATAAAAGTTTGTTTACATTTGCTAGAGATAATGCTGCCCGCTTCTTGTTTACAATGTCACCTGAAAGTGAGAATGTTCTCATGGCACTGTTGTAGCTGGCGTCGCAAGATATTTATGTGCCAGATGTGCTAAAGATTCATATGTCTCTTCATGGTTCAACTACCATTCCAGGAGACACACATTGTTGCTGATGATGGGTTCTGCTCGATAACAATCCAAAGAAGTGCGGACTGATGCATGTTCATTTTCATTATCTGAGTCAGATGCCACCAGCAGAAGGTTGATTTTCTTTTTTGGTGTTTCAGGTTCTGTAGTTTCCACATCTGAGTGTTGCTATTTTAAGACTTCTGAAAGCATGTTTCACACCTCGTCCCTATTAGATTTTGGAAGGCACTTCAGATTCTTAAACCTTGGGTCGAGTGCTGTAGTTATCTTTAGAAATCTCACACTGGTACCTTCTTTGTGTTTGTCAATTTGCAGTGAAAGTGTTCTTAAAATGAACAACATGTGCTGGGTCATCATCCGAGACTGCTATAACATGAAATATATGGCAGAATGAGGGTAAAACAGAGCAAGGGACTTACAATTCTCCTGCAAGCAGTTCAGTCACAAATTAATTAACACATTTTTTTAACAAGCGTCATCAGTATGGAAGCATGTCCTCTGGAATGGTGGCCGGAGTATATGAATGTTTAGCATTTCTGACAAGTAAATATCTTGCAGTACCAGCTCCAAAAGTGCCATACAAATGCCTGTTCTCACTTTCCGGTGACTTTGTAAATAAGAAGAGGGCAGCATTATCTCCTGTAAATGTAAACAAAGTTCTTTGTCTTAGAGATTGGCTGAATAAGAAGTAGGACTGAGTGGACTTGAAGGCTCTGAAGTTTTACACTGTTTTGTTTTTGAGTGCAACAAAAAACCAAAATATAACAAAAAAAATCTACATTTGTAAGTTGCACTTTCACAGCAAAGAGATTGCACTTGTATGAGATGAACTGAAAAATATAATTTCTTTTGTCTATCATTTTTACAGTGCAAATATTTGTAATATAAAATAATATACACTGATTTCAATTACAACACAGAATACAAAATTATATGAAAATGTAGAAAAATATCCAAAATATGCAACAAATTTCAACTGGTAATCTATTATTGATGCAATTAAAACTGTTATTAATCACAATTACTTTTTTTAATCACGATTAATTTTTTTTGAGTTAATCGCGTAAGTTAACTGCAATTAATCGACAGCCCTACAAAATATATTAATGAACCACTGCAGACAGGATGTCAAGCAAAGAGAATAAGAAAGTGAGATGCTGTACTGGATCATGCATGCTCAGCTGCTTCCTCCCTTCCTACAGCCAGCACTAGACTTACAGAACCAGGTTCTTAGGTGGGGTAGTCAATGGAATTGCTTTGATTTACACTAGCTGAGAACGTGGCTCAGAGTCCATGTGGGCTGGAAGCACTTGTGCATTATGATCATGGGTGATCCCTGGGAGGACACCTAAGGCACTTTGTCCCCAGCATCCTCTTGTAGGGACAATCCCAATCTGACACTTAGCAAGGGATGCCAATGAGAGCAGAGCTAGACCTGAGCACTTTTGGAAATCCCGCACTCAAGGCAGGTTCCAAAGGGAAGATGTGACTCGTGGATCTTGGGAGGAGAGACATGGCTGTATAGACGATAAATAATAATTGGCCAAATGCCAGTCTTTTCTCATTGAGGGCAATGAGTTTTGCTTACATACTGATTAAATAAAAACCTCGAGATTGAGCCTAATAACAACAACTGCATTTATAGAGAAGCTTTTATCCTGAAAGATCCCATAAAACTGTACAAACTTAAAGTGACATTCGAACTATCGACATGGATACCTTCACCAGCCACTGAAAACCACCCATGTGTGTACCAGCACATAGTAACACCACACAGAACTTGTAAATCAGGAGGTGAAGAGTAATAATGATTTAATTGAAATCCTAAAAGGATAAGTTTATTGAACTACTTTATCTGAGTTAGAATTTGATGGCAACCTAGGGTTAACACCTCGGCTCTAATGAAAATGCTTACCTCATTAGCCAACGTGCAGGTTCGATGGGACCAGGAGCAGTGGAGACACCCTCAGCAGAGATGGGCTAATGAGAGCTCAAGTAGGAGCAGGTAGGATGGTGGTGTTTCTTATGCTCCAGCTTCTCCCTCTTCCCCTTTCCTTTCAGCATGTGTGTGTGTGGGGAGGAAGAGCTGCTTCTTTCTCTTTTTCCATTCCCCACCTTTGTGCTGCACTAGTGGAATATTGGAGGGGGATAGACTATTGGCCAGACTGGTGCCAGTTCGGTTGAGCTGTGTGGTGCAGAGCCCTGTAGGGGAAGCCAGCAGATCTCTCTGGATGCCACCACAGACCTCAGAAGGGAGGGTTCTGTACTTGAAGACAGGAAAAAGTACCCCCCAGTGATGTGAAGATGAGTAGATCTCCTCTAAAGGAGGCACTGAAGTGTATGGCACTCCCAGTACTGGCATCTGTACGGGTACTTGTAGGTACTCTGGCACCAATGACTATTCTGGTTCTCTCCTGGACTCATCCTCTGTGATACGTATCAATGCCAAGGGGTGCAATACTGGGGTTGGAGCTGGTGGTGTCCTTTATGCTGCAGCCTGTTCGTTCTCCCCAGGCCCTGATGGTGTGGGCAGCTTGGCGGATCTATCTCTACAGGATTTATGTTGTCTGACCTTATCAGAGGATGCTGAACTCCTCCTGGAGTCTCTGCCTCTGTGTTCGGAGCAGCCTCTTTCAGTGCCAGACTTCAACACCACAGCTCAGTCTAGGGTCCCTGTTTTGGGGGTGGGGCAAGTGGGTATTTTGGGAGACCTGGATATCACTATTAAAAAAAAAAAATTCCAAGACTTCACAGGATAGTTAGACAACTTGAAAATCTTGGATTTTAAAAGCTTAAAGAAGCAAAATTTGGCTACCATGTCAGTATTTTTCTGAGATTTATAATTTATATAAAAGAAGAGGAGACTTGCCAATCTGCTGCTCTCCCACTGCTTTGCACTGGATAACTTTCTATGAATTTGGACCTTTCTAAAAATAATTTGGAGCCCCCTGAAGTTCCATTGGAGGGCGGCAAACATCCACTTTGCTCTCTCAGCAACGCTGGGCCTGCCAGAGGAGTCGGTGCCAGTTTCAGCAGAGCTGGGTCTTTTCTCAGCAACATCTTCTCCACCCCAGTATTCGCTGTCTAGTTTGTCTGATAAACGGGACACTGGATGATTCTGACCTGTTCACTAGCAAGATCCTAGATTGTTCCAGAAGATGGCGCTACAGTCTGGCATCTCACAACTGACAAGTCCTAGTGGAATAGGATACGGACCCCAAACGTGTTCGGTTTACGTGGCTCTCCGGGGCAGAAGAGGTGCCTGTTGTATTCATCTTTTGAGGGGATTAGACAATCACAGGATGCACAGAGCTTGAAGTCTGCAGTCTTTGAGTCTGCCATGTTACAGAGCCCTATATCAGGGAATCTAACCATCGATGCTCAGTCCAGACAGGCAGGTATAATCATAGGGGTCATAAATCAAGATAATCAGAAGAGTTCTGAAAGGATTTAGAAGATTTGCAGATGGTCTACCTAAAGCTTAAGAACTGGTCCAACACTCACTGGACTATGTCTCTCGGTCACAGGTCGTAAGAAGGAACTGAGGGAGGTTTACAGCAGCTATGCTGTATGGGAATCCAAGGAGACACAGGGCTCATGTGCAGACCTGATTGACACTACTATTCAAAAGAACCTGATCTCACATGCATGAGGTACATGCATACATTCAGTGGGATCCATACTGATACCTATTCAAAGGGCAACCTTGTTTATACTTCTTGGCCAAATATTTCACGGCTAGCTGCATATAGACTTTCAATGTTGGTGCATCGGCTCAGTGCTGACTCAGAAGAATGCCACCAAATTGCACGTGGTTGGCAACCTTCCTGGTGGATTTTTAGTCCTCTCATCTTCATAGTCATCATTCATTGCCCAGCGCAGATGCAGCTGAAAAGTTGAATTAAATGCATATGTGTTTGTCCTTAGTAGTAAAAGAAAACAGACCAGAATTAAGGGGTGGGTGTAAAACTGATGGCTGCTATTTGCCTCAAAATTTCAAAATCTCTGTTCAGGTGAAAGAAGGTCTCTAGTAGGACTGGATAAGAGCAGGGGATTGCGGTATTGAAATGTTTGTGACCCCTGACCGTTAAAGACAATTTATAAGTTCCAGAAAAAGAATTCTACTGACAGTCTTCAGACGTATCTTTTAACAACCTATCATTTTCAGAAATTCATATTTCTAATTATTTGGCTTGTTTGGTTTTGGTTTTGTGCCTGCAATCCATACCATTTGAATATCTAAGTACCTAATTATGGCTGTAGTTATTTGCTGTTTTATGGACACAAAAGTAAAAAGATGAGATGAGATGTGTGGAATCTGGTCTTTCAGCACCTATACATCAATAAGCTAAGTCATGAAAGCAATTCTGTGTTCACTCTAGCAACAATATAGTCACGTCTGGTTCACTACCCTGTCACCTCTGAGATGTGTGTGTCTCTTGGATTTGTAGCACATCTATTGAGACAATCTTAAGGCAACTCTCACAAACTTCTTTCCCAGATGCCCCAATCCTACATCTGTTCCATGCTCACCCTTATAAAACAGCTAGAAATGAGGCCTGTGAGTCAAACACTCTCCTGTTTCTCCCAAATAATGAGCAAATGGATCAATTTGTAATAGACATGCTTGCTACTGAGCATTCACGTGATGAAGTGCTGAGTGAAATCCCTGAAAGAGCACTCTCATAACAACAGACAGGATGGGATTTATTTATACTGTGCTTACTGGGAAACAAAATAAATATATGCAATAAGCCAATCACACAACAAATGTATTACTAGCAAAGAGCCAAAAGGTTTTGGTAATGTGACAGGAAGCTTGCTTACTGAAGGAGGCGGCAATGACACTTTACTACCATGTACAGCCCAATCTCTCTGAAATCTCATTTAGCAGGTCCTGGCCTCTGCAGAATGATGAGAAACAACAAGAACGTGGTTCTCTCTAAACCCTCAGACCTTCTCAGTTTCCAACTGTTTCTCTAAGAAGCTCCAGGCAAGTCAGGTGACACTAGTTTAATTTAACATAATCCCCAGGTGCTGGGAGAAAAATGTCACTGGTTCTATGGAAGACTTTTCATTCTTGATGTGAATGAAGAAGTCCCCTTTCTGGAGCCTCTCTCTCTCTCCTCAGCACTTGAATTCATGTGACTAGCATCCAATATGTGAGCCCTTATCCCATGGCCAGTTACTGTTTAATCCTTTTCTTCCAGTGTTACATGTAGATTTCCAGATTCATGGAATGCTGAAATAATGATGATAAAGCCCAGTGAAATCTTACTCGGCACAACGAAAGAGACGACTAAGAAAAGAAGAGATCACAAAAGGCTCCTCATGTTTGGGGAATTCACCAGTTCTGACGTACTCAATGAAATTCTGTACAGGGTTAGCATTCTCAACAGTCACATGTTCCCTGCAGTAGGCATGAACTAGGTCTGAGGTTCAGAAGGAAATTCCTAAAATGTACAAAAATCAAGGAATGGGGTTGCTAGTGATGCTAACCCTGCAACAGTTCTTTTGATGGCTTTGCTGCCATCCCAATGAGCACTATGAACCATGCCAACCCTCCTTCTTCCTTTTCTGCTCTTCCTCCCCGATCAGGCTTAAGTACTCAGCCACTTAGGAAAATGTGCCCCAGAATCTTGTATGGTACATATATTTATCATATACATGCATACGCACTATGGAGCTGGAGATATGGATTACTGGGATTCAAAGGACACTGAGGATGAATAGTTTAAACAGAATTTTATCCACAAGATTTCGGTCTTACAATAATTATAACTGAATATATTCTTTTATATTGAACTTTCCTTCCGTGTAATAATTGTAATGCAGCAAGTTCTAGTTTTTGCCATAATATTTTTGTGAAAAGGAGGTATGAGTCAGAAGCCATTCTTTCTGTTAATTACGCTGCCCTAGCATGCTGTTAGTGCTCACTCAGGGTCTTTTTCTTTAAGAAAACGCAGTGCTGCTTAAAATAGTGCTGCCAAGATTCCAGGGGGGAAAAAGCAATTGGGCTCCTTTTTAATATTATATTTTTTAATAATTTTTTGATTGTGCAAAAACAATTAACATATTTATGAACCAAATTTGCTTGGAGAAGCTTTGGATCTGCCTAATTGAGCAAAATCTAATGGCTAACGTCACAACCTTCTGCTCTGGCTGTTCTAGCTGCAATGGATCCATCACAGTACTTATTTGAAATGGCCTGAAGTTTGGAGGACACCTTTCTGGGACAGTCTTCTGACTTTGAATTGAAATGACAATCTGGCTTCCCGAGGCTCTGGGAGCTCCTATGTCCTACCTGGTCAGCTAATAGATTAGTTTCTTGTGAGTCATGTGTCTCTGAGGGATCTTCTGAATGGACACTATATACTTGTAAATGTGATGCAGTCAAACAGAATGATAGTTATTGTGTTTATTGACCCTGTTTATATAATCCAAAATTATACAGTATATGAAAGAAGAAACACACAGAAACGATATCACTAAAAACAGTAATAGAATGATTTATGCTACTGGGAAGCTTTGTTACAGAGAAAGATAAAAATAACCTTAAGGACTGTAACAGGGCCTTAGAGCTCTCCCAGTGTGCATGCTATGGACACTTTGCCTATAGGGGCCGTGCAAGAACTCAGTAATGTAAAACTAGAATGTATTTGCATTAGTGTTAGATACATTGAGAAGAAACTTCCCTATGAGACATTTTTGGGTCAGTTTTATCATTTAAATCCTGATCCTCTGCCTTCCTATGGAGAAGTCAGAGAAAGAAGAGTTTACTGCAGTTCTGTGCAGACATCAGTTAGTTCATTTCCAAGTAACTCACCTTTGTGTGTGTGTGTATTATATATATATTAGAAATCCAAATGTCAAACCATGTGATCTTGAGACTGTAGCATCCATTCTCATCCCTTAGATTTTTCCCCACTGTTGTTAAGGGAGTGTTAGCTCTCACCTCCCATTGTTCCGCCAACGAGGAGTGCTTCAGTTACTAAGTAAATATACAGCTGTGCCAAGATACAACCTCCTCTGCCCACATAGATCATATGCATAAAGCAGAAACTTAAATCTGTAGTTAACTCAGGATCCACCCTCTGATTCATAGACTCCAAGTAATGTCAACCCGTTTAGTTCTCAAAAGGAATACAAAATTCAACTCACACGGGAGAATCACCATGCACCAGTATCAAATTAAATCATTAAAATGTACTCTCATTCTACTTAAAAATATGTACATGTTTCAGGTGCATTTTGTGAAGGCTTGTTTCCTAAAGAAAATAAACAATAATGGAATGAAACCTACATGAATAATGTTAAATATTAATAGAATCTGAAAGCAAATAATCCAACAGGGATTATGTATGTTGTTTTACTGTATATCATTTCTTGCAATAAATAAATAAAACCATTATGGGAATGATGTCTTGATGAAAAGTGTATAATAATTCTACTATAATTAATGGGAGTTATGTATGAGGCTCAAGAGCATGATATGCATACCCACAATTTGATGTTCATTGTGATTTATGCATTTTAGTTAAATTTAGATATTTCAGTTAACAATTTCACGATGCCACTGTTCATTTTCATATCATTTCAGTCGGAGCTGACAGTTCCACTGAAGGAAGAACTGTCTGAAGTCAGCCCTTTGATTATAGTAAAAGAGAGAGAGAGAGAGAGAGAGAGAGAAAGGTGCACAGTCCAAGTGGCAATGCAATACTTCTAGATGACAGGTGTGGGAATACCAAAGGACACTCATGTGACACCTATGCTGACTTGGAATGCAGAAACAGTCTGGAAATGTTACATTACAAAGCAAGCTTCCGCTAATAAGCTAATATTTCTTGCCTTGTTATTCCCAGTGGTGGAAACGATTGTGTCTGGCCTCTATGTGGTTTAGCTCTTTCCTCCTGTGACTCCATGTAGGGGGGGAACAATTTAGCCAAAAGAATTAAAGTGACAGATAATTATCCCATTCTGTTGCTTTCATGGTTTCTGCAGCCTAACATGATTCATATTCAGAAATCAATTATTTGCATCCCTGGAGTTCTGTGATGAAATCTTAAATTACTACCGAGCATCATCCACAATTTCGCCAAAGCTCCTTTCCACATTATTCAGTCCTGCAACCTCAGTTCTCTTGACATCTCAGAAAGTGTTCACCTTTAACGACTAACATGCTAAGCTCATATAACTGTAATAACACTCCCCCTGTTTCCGCTAATTTTGCCACTTGGGGGCTGATCCTGCATTACTTAGACACACTAAATTTCCTTGGTTTCATTTTTAGCGCAAGCCGAAGGCCCCATACAGCTGAATTTCTACTGACAAAATCCAAAGGATGACGGTGGAAATCTGTTTCATGATTTCTAACCCCATTCACCCAAAGCCTGTGTAAACTCCAGGGGCTGCTTCGTGTATGTTGCATATGTACAGTTTTTTTAAAGAATATTTACATTGCAAAGTTTAAAAATCTGTTTAAGTCAACTCTGTGTAAAAATAAAATGAAGAGAGTGATGCAGTTTCCCCGAGGCCTTTCTTGAAACAAAATGTATCGTTTAAAATACAGAAAACTGTTTCCCAATTTTGCTGAAACCTGTAAATACTTTTTAAAGGTTCACATAAACAACATGTTCTTCTGTTCTGCAAATTAGCTGTTATTTTTAGATGTCCTCTGTCCACCTAGGGAGTTTACAACAAGAGCTGAATTCCATTTGATACGTAGTAAAACCTTAAAGGCCACGTAGAAAACTAAGCTGCTGACAGTGCTCATTCTATTTTCACTGCTATTCCCCAGATGCACAGTTTACACTCACTGAATCGGTCTATTCCAACCACTTGCAGTTACAATAATTTTAGAGTTGTGGAAACAAGTGTGTGATGATAGACAAAAGTGACAGACTGTGATGTACACAGAACATTAAAAGAGACTCTAATGTGTCTTTCTTGCTCAACATTATGTGCCAGGATTTGAATAAATCATACAATAATCTGATGAGAGGGCTGAAATTAGCAGCTGAGTGCTAGTTCATGCTGCTAATTGGTGACATATATTAAAGAGGCATAGCATTATACTGAAGAGAAAATGTCAGTAAACTAACAATTTGAGATGTAAACTGACAACCCTACAGCACTTATACTTAGCAATCCATATTTCGCTTGAACACTCTGGTTACCCTCTCCAGACCTGATGAAGAGCTCTGTGAAACTCGAAAGCTTCTCCTTTCCACCAACAGAAGTTGGTCCAGTAAAAGATATTACCTCACTCACCTTGCCACTCAAATAAAAATATTGTAATTTCATTGTCAGCTATCAGAAATGAACAAGATTTCCATGAAGTTTTGACTTTTTTCCCAAAAATGTTCATTGTTTTCATTTACTGTTGGTTTAGCACACATACAAATGATGTTAGTTCTCACGTTATTATTTTTGCTGAAATGATTGAGCCACAAAGACCCTTCAGATTTGGGGTATCTGAGATGGACAGTTTGGTTAATTCTAATTTTATTAAAGTCCGACCTCCCCTAAAAAATTTACACAGACCAAGGCAAACAAGAAATAAATTGGACTGAATCCACTTCAAAGGACCATTCCCTATTACAGTGCACCTGATTCACAATTCAGGGTCACAATTCTGACTGCAGATGAAGGAAAATGTCAGCAGACCACTTGAGATTGCAGGGTCGAGTACAGCAGAAATTAGACAAGATTAGAGAAACAATCCCCTAGCTAAGTGGCTTCAGAGGACAGTGCCTACTGGAAGATAAAATGATTCATGTCAGCTACAGAAGGAGCCCCTGGTGTGGTCCTGCATTTGTTGTGTGGAGCTGTCCAATATTGTGGTTAACAAATAGGCACAGATAAAGTTAATAAAAGCAGAACAAGAGGAGGAAAAGAGACACAGTTGTAAAGGTCTAGTGAAAATATAGCTGTCCTAACACTATCTCAATGTGAACTACTGAAGGTTATTGGATTTGATTGACAGGAGGGGTGGGTAGCCTAAAAAAAAAAACAACAACACTCCCAAGGGGTGTATTGAAAACTGCTCTGGGTAAAACTGGTACTGAATGCTACTAACATAGAGGTCAGAGCAAACAAACTAAGTTATAGAGTAGTAGCCGTGTTAGTCTGTATCAGCAAAAACAACAAGGAGTCCTTGTGGCACCTTAGAGACTAACACATTTATTTGGGCATAAGCTTTTGTGGGCTAAAACCCACTTTATCAGATGCATGGACTGAAAAATACAGTAAGAAGGTATAAATATTATAGCACATGAAAAGATGGGAGTTGCCTTACCAAGTGAGTGGGGGCGGGGTCAGTGCTAATGAGGCCAATTCAATTAAGGTAGAGGTGGCCTATTCTCTACAGTTGACAAGAAGGTGTAAGTATCAGCAGAGGGAAAATTACTTTTTGTAATAACATAACTAAGTTATGTTACAGCTGAAAAACAAGAATTGGGAAAGCCCATCAGTGCATCATTGTCAAAATTAGAATGGGGCAACAATTATTTTCTAAAATACTGCCAGTATGTCAACAGCAAGGTGAAAAGGATTTGTTACTTTTAGCAGGGACTATGGAATCAATACAAGAAAATGTCCTTAGCATTAGCCCGCACACAGGCCCAGGAAATAAGTCAGCAATTGGTTATTCAAGTAATTCGTGAAGGAATGCAAGGAAGACTACCATTAGAAATAAAAAAATTGCTGTGGGAAAATTTCACTGAGGGAGAAAGACAATTGGTATCCTGGTGGAAACTAGTAAATTTTACCTTTATAAGGATCAATGACTATTCAAGCATATGTTATAACTGTCTACCCTAGCCACGCCCTTAACATATACCCATTACTACTTATAGGGATCCAGGTAACCAACAATTTAGTAATGCATTCGGTAGTCCACCATACATGGACATATATCAAGAACTGTGATGGGGCAAGGCCAGATGGCTATAGAAAAGTAGTGAGAGATAGATATATTAGCCCCAGGCTAAACAAATCCCTGGTACCAAGATAAGTAAATGGCAGCTGCTCAAGGTCAATTAAGACATCTGGGGCCAATTAAAATCTTTCCAGAAGACAGGGAAGATAGCTAGGTTGATTGGGAAGCCAACAGGGGCTGGGTGAAACTAGTTAAAAGCCTACCAGTTAGTGAGTTGGGCGTGCATGTCAGGAGCTGTAGGAGGAAGCTGCACTGTTGGAGGAATTGAGCAGTACAAACCACTTCAGGCACAAGGAAGGAGGCTCTGAGGTAACAGTGAAGTAGATATTGAGGAAGGGGAGGGCTGCTGTGGGGAAGTGGCCCAGGGAATTGTGCACGTCCTATTTCCAAAAGGTCAGCCCAGGAAAGCTATTGCCAGCATGGATGTTGAAGTCATCCAGGACTATAATCTGGCTCAGCTCAGGTGGCTGGACTAGATGACCGCTTCAGGACCCTTCCTGCCCTCCATCTTTACGATAATCAACATCAATCAACCAGTCTATTATCTGACTAAAGCTAGCCTAAGGGGGTTGTTTTATAATAGAAAGATGTACAGTAGGTGCTCCACAAGGAGCTGATCTGAAAGAGATAACACACACACTAGGAAGCCCCTTGATGGCTTTCTTCTGTCCATCCAGATAGATTTGCTAAAATAGGTTAATATAACAGGTATTTATAAAACTGATATAATCAATAGATTGGTACTGAAGCCTTTGCACAAAACTCTTTTGTGTTACTGTTGCTGAAAGAAGGGAGTGTAATTCTGAAACAAGAGAAATATGGTGTTTATAATAGAACCTATGGTAATGTAATGTTCTAGCTAATTGTCACAATTGTCTGGGAACACTTTCTTCCACCTTACTTCCCATACAGCACAAACACAGCCTGTCACCCGCACGTTTTAAAGTTAACTGCAATGAGAATCACTGCTACCAATTATCCTTAGCAGGAAATGCAACAGTTTTTCCAGTTCTTAATCTTTTAAAACAGACTCCCTCAGATGTATTCTATTCCAAAATCTGGAATCTTAATGGTAACACCAATGTTAAATTTACAGCAAGTTTGATGCAAAAATGTGGTGTATTTAAAATGTAAACATATTAAGATGCATTATCTTAAGATATGTGGCTAATATGTATGCTACATACTTTGGAATTGTAGTTTAAAGGGCTTATTGTAGATGGTAATCTGCGAGATACTTTATTCTCTGCAATAGTACTCAGGGGAATTTTTACATTCCACTCTGGTTTGCTATTTTATGCTCATGATTTAAGTACTCAAGCTAATAACAATAATATATATGTTGTCTGCAGTGACACATGCTTGGGAGAACAGAAAGAACTGTTCTTTTTATTGTTTTGAATTCAGCCAAACCTCATAGCTTTAAAGGAGAGATTTCTGAATTTCTTGGCCATTAAGAACTTTATAGCTGGGTACTTTTCTATTTTTCTGCAGCTTTACAATAGAGTCCAAAAGGCAACAAAAAGTATTCAATATCGAATTAAAAACAAAGAACTAATCCTGCCAACAATGTCAAACTTAACTATGGAACAACTTGCTCTTTTTTAAAAAAACTGAAAATTTTAGAACTGACTAAATAAATCACTGTAAATATTTTTTATTTTTTAATTCTGTGGACTGAGTTTGAACAGTTTGATATGAGTATTAAATACTTCACATTTGACAGTGCCATCTAGGTGAGATGTGGTAAGTCAAGTGAGGCACCTTTTACTGTTCCTGCTCCTTGATTGGAGGAGAATAACTGTTATAGAACCACGAAAAAGCCAGTTACTTAAGTACATGCCTGAGTTTAAGCACTGATTTCATGTGCTTTGCAATTAGAGTAATCATGTGCTTAAAATCAGGCATGTGCTTTAGTACATGGCTGAACCGAGCGTTCAATAAACCTCTGGGACTTGAATTTCTGAGGTGGAAGCAAAAGATAATAAGGACGAGGGAATTTTCAAAAATGTTACTCTTTTGCCTTTGTGGGCCACATAGGCTTCACCAGAAAATTATTTAAAATATTAAACTCCTCTAAAGCTTACTCAGTGGGTGCAGACTAGTTTAAATCAAACTTGCTCTCACCACATTAACAAAAAATAATTGTGTGTACGCAGAGTTCTAACTGAGAAGGGCAAGATCAGTTTCTTGTTTGGCTTATTTAAAGCAAGGTACATAAGCATGTGTTTAAAGTTAGGCATATGTGTCAGTACCTTGTGGAACTGGGCTCTAGAGAGGTGAAAGGTGATCGTGGTAATCCTATCCAAAAACCACTTGTACCAATTGTACTTTTGTAAAAAGAGAACCATGTTACAGAGTGTGAATATTACTGAGCTTCCTGAAAACGCACCAAACATGCACTGTAAAAAATGGATTAAATTTAATTACAAAACTATAAGAGCCCCATCCCTTCTTTGTGAGTAATCTTTGGAATTAATTGAGAAACTTAACAGTAACAAGTCACCGGGACCAGATGGCATTCACCCAAGAGTTCTGAAAGAACTCAAATGTGAAATTGCAGAACTATTAACTATGGTTTGTAACCTGTCCTTTAAATCAACTACTGTACCCAATGACTGGAAGGTAGCTAATGTAATTCCAATATTTAAGAAGGGCTCTAGAGGTGATCCTGGTAATTACAGACCGGTAAGTCAAACGTCAGCACCAGGCAAATTAGTTGAAACAATAGTAAAGAATAAAATTGTCAGACACATAGAACACCATAAATTGTTGCGCAAAAGTCAACATGGTTTCTGTAAAGGGAGATCATGTCTTACCAATCTATTAGAATTCTTTGAAGGGGTCAACAAACATGTGGACAAGGGGAAACCAGTGGACATGGTATACTTAGATTTCCAGAAAGCCTTTGACAAGGTCCCTCACCAAAGGCTCTTACGTAAATTAAGTTGTCATGGGATAAGAGGGAAGATCCTTTCATGGATTGAGAACTGGTTAAAAGATAGGGAACAAAAGGTAGAATAAATGGTAAATTTTCAGAATGGAGAGGGGTAACTAGTGGTGTTCCCCAAGGGTCAGTCCTAGGACCAATCCTATTCAACTTATTCATAAGTGATCTGGAGAAAGGGGTAAACAGTGAGGTGGCAAAGTTTGCAGATGATACTAAACTGCTCAAGATAGTTAAGACCAAAGCAGACTGTGAAGAACTTCAAAAAGATCTCACAAAACTAAGTGATTGGGCAACAAAATGGCAAATGAAATTTAATGTGGATAAATGTAAAGTAATGCACACTGGAAAAAATAACCCCAACTATACATACAATACGATGGGGGCTAATTTAGCTACAACTAATCAGGAGAAAGATCATGGAGTCATCGTGGATAGTTCTCTGAAGACGTCCACGCAGTGTGCAGCGGCAGTCAAAAAAAGCAAACAGGATGTTAGGAGTCATTAAAACAGGGATAGAGAATAAGATGGAGAATATCTTATTGCCCTTATATAAATCCATGGTCAGCCCACATCTTGAATACTGCGTACAGATGTGGTCCCCTCATCTCAAAAAAGATATACTGGCATTAGAAAAGGCCAAGTAAAATGATTATCGGTTTGGAACGGGTCCCATATGAGGAGAGATTAAAGAGGCTAGGACTTTTCAGCTTGGAAAAGAAGAGACTAAGGGGCGCTATGATAGAGGTGTATAAAATCATGAGTGGTGTGGAGAAAGTGAATAAGGAAAAGTTATTTACTTGTTCCCGTAATGTAAGAACTAGGGGCCACCAAATGAAATTAATGGGCAGCAGGTTTAAAACAAATACAAGGAAGTTCTTATTCACTCAGCGCACAGTCAACCTGTGGAACTCCTTGCCTGAGGAGGTTGTGAAGGCTAGGACTATAACAGGGTTTAAAAGAGAACTGGATAAATTCATGGAGGTTAAGCCCATTAATGGCTATTAGCCAGGATGGGTAAGGAACAGTGTCCCTAGCCTCTGTTTGTCAGAGGGTGGAGATGGATGGCAGGAGAGAGATCACTTGATCATTACCTGTTAGGTTCACTCCCTCTGGGGCACGTGGCATTGGCCACTGTCGGCAGACAGGACACTGGGTTGGATGAACCTTTGGTCTGACTCAGTATGGCCATCTTACGTTCTTATGTTCGGTAACGAGAGCAGTGCCACCTGCTAATCATGATTATTACAGCTCTTTATCATAAGACTGCTCTAAAATGTAATGGACATTTATTGACTTTTAAATATAAAAATAGACTTTAAATTACTGACTCTAAGGATTTGAAAAAAAAATTCTTTAGTGCTAACAAATTACCAATTCACATGACTAATGTCTCAAAGCACAATTCTAACCGCTCTTATTTCCTTCACAACAGCCAGTACACTAGGAGACATGTTTGTTCAGAAACAGTAAGGTTAATTTAGTCTCTTTACTGCTGTGCAAAGTATAATTTCTGTGTAGATTGATATAGACTTGTGCCTCAGCTCATCCTACCAAAGGTTTGATTTCCTGTCATTGTGGCACTTGCATTTATAATATGGGCCTGATTCCACTCTCACTGAAGGGAATGGAAATCTTGCCAGTGACATTCAGTGGGAGCTGTATCAAGCCCATAGTTTACTGTATTTAAATGTAATATTAGAAGTCTTCTGAGAGTTTGTCAAGCAAAAATAATTTCTAGTGTACTGGGATGGCTTTCTTAATTCTTCATGGAGCTGTAGTTTTGCAAAGGAAACATGTTTCTTTAATTGTTCAAACCAATGAAAGCACTGCAAGCAGAATACAAGATAAACTAGGACCATATCTACAGCTAGTATCAATTGCTACCATTTACACCAGCTGACAATCTGGCCCTTTATATATTTAGATGTGTCAGAGGCATGATGCAATTTAGGACAAGGTTAAGAATATCTTTCCTACACATAGCAGATTTCCTTATAATTAATGTTACCTTTATAATGATTCTGTTAATCTTAGCAATCCTTTTCTATAGGTGGGATTTATAAGCTAAAAAATTACTTAGCTAAATCACAGTTATTAAAATATTGAATTGGAAATTTGGGAAAAACACAGACCCCAAAGGATTTTATTGGAAAACCAAGTTACCATGTTATCTAGGAAGAAAGGCCTTTCTTATTCCCTTTATATTGCCTTGTTTTTTAGCAATATCTTCCATTCTGCTTACATAGCTAAGTTCAAAATTGTGTGCAGGGGATGGCTGAGGGGGAGAGAGAAAACGTTGTATAGTAGAAGAGTCTGGCACTCCAGCTCTATGAGCCTAGGATACCTGCAATCATTTCAGCCTCTGCCAGCATGACTCACTTGATTTGCTCAGTCTGTTTCTCTGGTCATTCACATTAAACTAAAAAGAGCTGTGTTGGCTTTGAACTAAACAAATTGAGCTCTTACACTGATGAGCTCACCAGAAAAGCTCTCCAAGCCAGTAAACTTCAATGCTTTGCACAGAGATATTATAAGGCCATTCTTAAAATGTCTCATTTGCCACTCTAGAACAACAAATTGAGTGGAAATCCTGCGCACTTCTCTTTGGACATAGACAAAGCTTTGGCATCTAACACGGAAGACAAGTGGTTTTATGATACTTAATATGAAAAATTAAGCAGAAAAGGACTGTTCCAATCTGATCAAAAGAAAATGTGGGGTTTTTTTGAGATACGTTATGATGTGAGCCAAGCATGTGAGGTCAGACGCTGCTCAATAGGATAGGGATTGGTGGAGAGCAGAATCAGATATTTCACTATTTGAACTGTAAATTTGGGATTATTAGTCTGCTCTTGCTTAGGTTAAATTTGCCATTTTAATTTATATTTTTGAGACCCTCTGAGAAAAAAAACATCCATATACATAGTAAGAAACAACAATTTACATGAGTAAAGTAGATTGTATATAGTCAAGAGACCAAGATTTTTAAAAATACTAGGGATTTGAGGCGACTCAGTTTTGGGGTCCTCAACTTGTGATATGTTGAAGGGCTCTGATTTTCAGAAAAGCACTGAACGTGTAAATGCTGAAAATCAGACCCAATAAGGAATTTCAAGTTCATCACCCCTAAAATGAAGCATCCATTATTTCTGTACACATAGCTACACATATACTACTAAAAAAACCAGGAGTACTTCTTGAGCAGATGGTGTAGTTTCTTTTAGTAATCCTCAGTGGGATCAGAGGATAACGGCCTGTAGAACGGCCGAGCAGCCTCTTGTTCATATTGCAACTTATTCATAATGACGACAGCACCTCCTTTGTCAGCCTTTTTGATTATGATGTCAGAGTTGTTCCTGAGGCTGTTGATGGCGTTGTGTTCAGCACAGCTGAGGTTATGGGGCAAGTGATGCTGCTTTTCCACAATTTCAGCCCGTGCACGTCGACGGAAGAAAACTATGTAGAAGTCCAGTCTGTTGTTTCGACCTTCAGGAGGAGTCCAAGCAGAATCCTTCTTTTTGTAGTGTTGGTAGGAAGGATTCTGTGGGTTAGTATGTTGTTCAGAGGTGTGTTGGAAATATTCTTTGAGTCGGAGACATCAGAAGTACGATTCTAGGTCACCACAGAACTGTATCATGTTCGTGGGCCTGGAGGGACAAAAGGAGAGGCCTCAAGATAGGACAGACTCTTCTGCCAGGCTAAGAGTATAGCTGGAAAGATTAACAATATTGTTGGGTGAGTTAAGGGAACTACTGTTGTGGCTCCTTGTGGCATGTAGCAGTTTAGATAATTTAGTGTCCTTTTTCCTTTGTAAAGAAGCAAAGTTTGCGTTGTAAATGGATTGTCTACTTTTTGTAAAATCTATCCATGAGGAAGTTTGTGTGGAAGGTTGGTTTTTTTATGAGAGTATCCAGTTTTGAGAGCTCATTCTTAATCTTTCCCCGTTTGTTGTAGAGGATGTTGATCCGGTGGTTTCGCAGTTTCTTTGAGAGTGTGTGGCACAATCTCTCAGCATAGTCTGTGTGATATGTAGATTGTAATGGATTTTTTACCGTAAGTCCTTTTGGTATGATGTCCATCTGTTTGCATTTGGAAAGGATGATGATGTCTGTCTGTATCTGTACGAGTTTTTTCATGAAGTTGATGGATTTCCATTCCATATGGCTACATTCAGTGCCTTGCATAATGACAGGTTTCAGAGTAGTAGTCGTGTTAGTCTGTATCCACAAAAAGATACAGAAACAGAAAAGATACTCTGAAACCTGTCATATATTACTAAAATTACCAGCTGAGCTGTGTCAGAGAACAGAGATGTCCATTACAATGTTTTGGCTTATCTGCTTATATTCCAGTACAGACAAGTTATTTGACCCACCTCAGTGGTATACTTAGAATGTATGTGTTTTACATTTGTAACTCTTAGTATTTTCTTAAAGAAGGAGGTCAGCCAGTTCCCGCAGTTTGAAAATTAACTTCAATGCTCTACTGGTAACAGCCATAATTGAAAGTGCCAGCAATAAAGATTTCAGTAAAGTTTATTTGTGTGATCTCTCTCTCTATGTAATATATAAATTAAATTAATATGTATACATTTAGAAGAGTGTTATCTTGCTAGTATCCTCCTATTGGTGGCATTGTTTTTACCCTTACAATTATAAAAGACAAGAAAATGAGACTTTGATTGAAAAATAGTATTTCTACCTTTAGTGAGATTTGTGGTAAAGAGATAAATTAGAACTTTTAAGAGAAAAGGTCACCTTTGAATACAATACATGCTATTAATTCAGTAATGAGAAGCTGCTAGTTCTTAACTGTGTGTTTTTGTGGTGTAACAAATGGCTCCAGACAACTAAGGATAGGAGGTGGGCTGTGTGTGTGTGTGGGGGGGGGGGAGCCGCGGGAAGAGGTGTGCTAAATATTCCTGCTGAATTTAAACACAAAAGTAAAGATTCCTGTTTGTTTGCATAATTTTTCAGTGATGCTGTCCCAACTGGCTATTTGCTCCAAGTTGGGGCACAGCTGTGACCGTAACTAATCAGAAAATGGCTTTGCACAAACACCGTACTCAAATTGTACTATAGTAGGAGTTATGCATGTGAATCACAGGGATAACAGATTCCTACGAAGGGATATCAGGAACAATTTGATATTGTGGCCACCCTACAGGGCTGATTTTCCAGCTCTTTTTCTTACCTCAACTTCTGAATTAAAGTGGCGAATTTACTCTTCTGCTCTGCTCTTCCAGAAAACCCTGCGCATGTAGTGGGGAGGGGGAGAATCTTGTTTTGCATAAATGACCTATAAAATAGGTGGACTCCCTAATGGTGTTCCCTCTTCATTCATCATTAATTCTAATCTAATTTACTACCATAATGAAAATTCTAGTGATAATCTTAATGAATTTTCTCTGCAATGCCTGAGGCTACACAATGCTCTACAATAATATGAAATAACATGTTCAATAGAATCTCACAAATCAAGCTGTCAATGAATACAATATTACAAATTACTTAATGAGACACCACTGAAAACACATCCAGTTTGTTTTAGACTGTTATTTAAAAGCCAAGAGCAAATTCACCTCCTAGACATCAGAAGTCAATGTATTAGAGAAAAGGGAATATAATACAGGAGACCTTGCCAATGAGTCACTCTAACTTTGGGAATAAAGAAAGCATAAAAGGCAAGCAGGTCACTCTGGATATGATCCATAATGAAATCAGGAGTCAAACGGTATAAAGCCTTAAATGTTAAGAGTAAAATTTTAAAGCCAGTTCTTTATTTCACAGGCAGATGGCATTAACTGAGACTAAAAATAGGGCAATATGATCATATTTTTGTGTCTGGGGCTTTCAAACTGACATCTGAAACCTATTAGTCAATTAGTTAGATGGGTCTGTTAAAAGGCCATTATAACTTTATAGTTTCACAGCTGAGAAAACATAAAAACAAAAACCATTTTCTACATCAAGTAGCAAAATAAAGTACCCAATTCAGCAGTATTTCTTAGATTATAATTTGATGTTTTTACTGCAGCTGGAAAATGATATAAAGTTAAAGTGAACTTGGAATCTGATTAAAATACCAAGATTCCTGGCTACCCTTACACATTCCACTTAACAACTATCAAACTAAAATAGCATCTCTGGAACCTTCTTTGAGTTACATGTTAATGGAAGTTACACTTACAACACTGAGGGAAAATATAGCTCAGTTTGGTTTTGAGCTAATTAACCATAATGATGCTACCAGTCCAGTTGGGCAAACCGATTCAGAGATAAGGAGATCTGCCTTGAAACCTTCCTTCTGTCATTCAACTCTGTATTGTTGTTGTACACTTTCTAAAGCAGTGGTAGAACAAAAAGAATACTGCAAGAAAACTGATGCTTAAGCTTTGCTTTGAAATAAAATGACGAAGCTGTCAACTTTGCTGAAGATGTGGTTCACAAAAATTATAAACTCAAGCTATATCTTGATGATTTAGTCTTGTTTGCTAAGAGGAGGAGAAACAAAGTCTTAAGGTACTGGGTCTGGAATGAACATTGTTGTTTCCTACAAGATTATTTAGACCTGGGCTTCATCTTCATTAAGGCAGAGCAAGTCACTGGGGTCAATACCCACCTGCTGAAGTGAAGAAAAAAATTGACAGAGCCAGAAGAATACCCAGAAGTCACCTACTACAGGACAGGCCTAACAAAGAAAATAACAGAACACCACAAGCCATCTCCTTCAGCCCCCAACTAAAACCTCTCCAATGCATCATCAAGGATCTACATCCTGAAGGACGACCCATCACTTTCACAAATCTTGGGAGACAGGCCAGTCCTTGTCTATAGACAGCCCCCCAACCGGAAGCAAATACTCACAGCCACCACACAACAGAACCACGAACCCAGGAACCTATCCTTGCAACAAAGCCCATTGCCAACTGTGCCCACATATCTATTCAGGGGACACCATCATAGGGCCTAATCACATCAGCCACACTATCAGAGGCTCATTCACCTGCACATCTACCAATGTGATATATGCCATCATGTGCCAACAATTCCCCTCTGCCATGTATATTGGTCAGACTGGACAGTCTCTACGTAAAAGAATAAATGGACACAAATCAGATGTCAAGAATTATAACATTCATAAACCAGTCGGAGAACACTTCAATCTCTCTGGTCACTCGATTACAGACCTAAAGGTCACAATATTACAACAAAAAGACTTCAAAAACAGACTCCAACGAGAGACTGCTGAATTGGAATTAATTTGCAAACTGGATACAATTAACTTAGGCTTGAATAGAGACTGGGAGTGGATGTGTCATTACACAAAATAAAACTATTTCCCCATGTTTATTCCCCCGCCCCCCACCGCTCCTCAGACGTTCCTGTTAACTGCTGGCAATGGCCCACCTTGATTATCTGTATAAAAGGTTTTCTTTCCCCTCCCCTCCCCCCCGCTCTCCTGCTGGTAATAGCTCATCTTAAGTGATCACTCTCCTTACAATGTGTATGATAACACCCATTTTTTCATGTTCTGTGTGTATATAAATCTCCTCACTGTATTTTCCACTGAATGCATCCGATGAAGTGAGCTGTGGCTCACGAAAACTTATGCTCAAATAAATTGGTTAGTCTCTAAGGTGCCACTAGTACTCCTTTTCTTTTTGCGAATACAAACTAACACGGTGGCTACTCTGAAATCTGCTTCCTGAGGATATGTCCTAGGTACATTACTTCCTAGGAACTGATGGCTTTTGCTTTTGAGTCTTCATATTTGTGTATTTAGGGGCTGATCCACTGCTTGCTCAAGTCAATGGGAGTCTTCCTATTGACTTCAATGGACTTTGGATCAGGCCCTTTGTTAGGGCTATTTATTTGCTGCAGCATACAGTCTATTCAGATGATATTCTTTCATGTGTTTCCAAAACTGTGGGTATGATTCAATCCGTGTAATGTATTTGACCTTCTGTTGCTCAAAATACTGTCCACCTGCTGGATGTTGCCACAGCATCTGACTTAACATTGAAGTATTTTGGTGGGAGGCCAGTCTGTAGCAAACAGTCCATCTGGCCACGCTGTACTTGGTGGAGAATGCTGGGTCAGTTCTGGGAAGTTATTGTTGTTATTTAAGGCAGTGGTTCTCAAAGCCAGTCCGCCGCTTGTTCAGGGAAAGCCCCTGATGGGTCGGACCGGTTTGTTTACCTGCTGCATCCGCAGGTTTGGCTGATCACGGCTCCCACTGGCTGCGGTTCGCCGCTCCAGGCCAATGGGGGTTGCGGGAAGCAGTGCAGGCCAAGGGACGTGCCAGCTGCCATTCCCACAGGCCCCATTGGCTTGGAGCGGCGAACCACGGCCAGTGGGAGCCGTGATCAGCCAAACCTGCAGACGTGGCAGGTAAACAAACCGGTCTGGCCCGCCAGGGGCTTTCCCTGAACAAGCCGGCGGACCGGCTTTGAGAACCACTGATTTAAGGTATTTCTTGTCTTATAGAATTCATATGCATAGGTCCAAATAAGTTATTTTTTGCTATAATTTATTATGTATTCCAAAAAATACTCATCTCCCCAACACCTGGGCACCATTGCATGAATTAAAAGTGCATCAATTTTGCCAAGGATGAGGAACAAAACAGCCATCCCTTTCCCAACAGATTAGAGCTGCTTACTTGTGTGGAACCCAAGTTGAAGAAATTTGTTTCCTAGGACACAAAATATCTTGTTCATTCGGTTCTTGTTTAAGATTTGGTCGCACTAAAATCTTCACAGAACTCCGAAGAATCACAGCATCGCTTTCACTTCCACTGGCTGCTTGCTCTTCTTTTTAGATTTATGCTCGACTTCTAGGTCAGAGCCGAAACAATTTCTTTCCAGATTTTAGAAAGAGTAAAATTACAGTAATCTAATTGCATTACTACCTCACTGAGAAATTGTGCCTTTTTTGCAGGAATTCAAAGGTAATATATTGAAGTTATTTTAAATATGTTCATTTGAGTTCTCTTTTTCCTTCACGTTTTCCTAGTTTTGCAAGGCGTGGTAGCAGCTGGTCATTAAAATAGCGAAGCTGCTACGAAACAATGTATAAAAACATGACTTGGAATGTCTGCATTCCAAAAAAAAAGTATAGGCACTGGCAGCCTCTGATGAATTATAAATTAAAAAGATATTGATATTTCTATTTCGGTAATCTAGAGAGGAGCGATTCGCTACACCCAAAGCTATTTAAAAGAAATGATGTTCTAAACCAAATAAATAAATCATCAGTGTAACTGTAACTATGCTAAATGACATAACAAAGCTAAATACTTTTAACAATCACATTGCTATAGCCCAATTTATGGTTTAGTGATACCTATTTAACAGAAGCTCTGTTTTTATTACGTTACCTACAGTAAAGCTGTATTTGGCCTTTCAACTAACTATCCCAGTAGTGTACACTAATAGCTCCCAATTTTTCTTCCTTTATGACAACTTAACTGCATCTATTATGTCCTAACATCCATTTCCCTGGTGCTCATAATGCATGTACAATCAGCCCCTGTGTATCTGACAGCAGTTCTCATACTCTCCTGGACAAAGAGAGAATATATTTTTTAAGGTTTGTACAAAAACAGCCTTCCTCAACCTGTCTAGGCATAAGACTGTTTGTTCCTTTCAAATCCATAGAAGAAAAAATACATGTTCTGCTACTATAAAGTGTACAGGTTGCTGAATTATACTCATTTAACTTACTAACTACAAATGAACAAGGAACATATTTGCTCAGCTTATTAGGACTGGTGATATACAAAGCTGTTAGACTCTAAGGAGAGCCAACTACTCCCACTCACTGTGAAATTCTATTCTAATTAACACACTAAACAAACAACAAGCTATGCCACAGAGTTGACTTTCCTTAATTACAACTGCTGGCCATGTGATTGTTACAGCACATTGTCATCTTTTGAGGAAAGGTCTCGTTTAGTTAAAATTAGAAAACAATGACAATGTACATAACATTTAAAATCATACAAAAATAATTCTACAATATGTAGAACACCAACCTACACTACCTTCTACAGCAGCTTACAGTTACATTTTTATTTTGACTGCTTGTACAATACTTTTAGAATTATATGTGAAATTATACACACACAAATCATTTTGCAAAGTCAAGCACTCAAAAGTTAGGAAATGCTGGAATGAAGGTTGCCTGTGCAATCATACTTCAATCCTCTTTTGTGTGTGCATTATGGTACATTATCACATACTATTTTTTCCACAGGACCCCTGCTTTAATCAGGGCTCAGGAAAGATGGTGCTCACTTAATGACCAGCTGTTCAATATTTTGGTTTCTTCCCATGGTTCAGTGTGTGGCCCCAAGCCATCTTTACTGCACAGTACTCAAACGCTGCTCTGAAGACAGAATTATTAGTTTCATCATGGGCTTTTCTATGGCTGTCATCACTAGAGTATCTGAGTGCTTCATAAACATTAGAATCATAGAACATCAGGGTTGGAAGGGACCTCAGGAGGTCATCTAGTCCAACCCCCTGCTCAAAGCAGGACCAATCCCCAACTAAATCATCCCAGCCAGGGCTTTGCCAAGCCTGACCTTAAAAACATCTAAGGAAGGAGATTCTACCACCTCCCTAGGTAACACATTCCAATGCTTCACCACCCTCCTAGTGAAAAAGTTTTTCCGAATATCCAACTTAAACCTCCCCCACTGCAACTTGAGACCATTACTCCTAGTTCTGTCATCTGCTACCACTGAGAACAGTCTAGATCCGTCCTCTTTGGAACCCCCTTTCAGGTAGTTGAAAGCAGCTATCAAATCCCCCCTCATTCTTCTCTTCCGCAGACTAAACAATCCCAGTTCCCTCAGCCTCTCCTCATAATTCGTGTGTTCCAGTCCCCTAATCATTTTTGTTGCCCTCCGCTGGACGTTTTCCAATTTTTCTTCTTGTAGTGTGGGGCCCAAAACTGGACACAGTACTCCAGATGAGGCCTCACCAAGGTCGAATAAAGGGGAATGATCATGTCCCTCGATCTGCTGGCAATGCCCCTACATACACATCCCAAAATGCCATTGGTCTTCTTGGCAACAAGGGCACACTGTTGACTCATATCCAGCTTCTCATCCACTGTAACCCCTAGGTCCTTTTCTGCAGAACTGCTGCCGAGCCATTCGGTCCCTAGTCTGTAGCTGTGCATGGGATTCTTCCGTCCTAAATGCAGGACTCTGCACTTGTCCTTGTTGAACCTCATCAGATTTCTTTTGGCCCAATCCTCCAATTTGTCTAGGGCCCTCTGTATCCTATCCCTACCCTCCAGCATATCTACCTCTCCTCCCAGTTTAGTGTCATCTGCAAACTTGCTGAGGGTGCAATCCATACCATCCTCCAGATCATTTATGAAGATATTTTACAAAACCAGCCCCAGGATCAACCCTTGGGGCACTCCACTCCACTGCCAACTAGACATGGAGCCATTGATCACTACCCATTGAGCCAGACAATCTAGCCAGCTTTCTATCCACCTTATAGTCCATTCATCCAGCCCATACTTCTTTAACTTGCTAGGCAAGAATACTGTGGGAGACCGTGTCAAAAGCTTTGCTAAAGTCAAGGAACAACACGTCCACTGCTTTCCCCTCATCCACAGAGCCAGTTAATCTCATCATAGAAGGCAATTAGATTAATCAGGCATGACCTTCCCTTGGTGAATCTATGCTATCACTTTCCTCTCCTCTAAGTGCTTCAGAATTGATTCCTTGAGGACCTGCTCCATGATTTTTCCAGGCACTGAGGTGAGGCTGACTGGCGTGTAGTTCCCAGGATCCTCCTTCTTCCCTTTTTTAAAGATTGGCACTACATTAGCCTTTTTCCAGTCGTCCGGGACCTCCCCCGATCACCATGAGTTTTCAAAGATATTGGCCAACGGCTCTGCAATCACATCCGCCAACTCCTTTCGCACTCTCGGATGCAACGCATCTGGACCCATGGACTTGTGCTTGTCAAGCTTTTCTAAATAGTTCTGAACCACTTCTTTCTCCACAGAGGGCTGGTCACCTCCTCTCCATGCTGTGCTGCCCAGTGCAGCAGTCTGGAGCTGACCTTGGTCGTGAAGACAGGCAAAAAAAGCATTGAGTACATTAGCTTTTTCCACATCCTCTGTCACTAGGTTGCCTCCCTCATTCAGTAAGGTGCCCACACTTTTCTTGACTTTCTTCTTGTTGCTAACATACCTGAAGAAACCCTTCTTGTTACTCTTAACATCTCTTGCTAGCTGCAACTCCAGGTGTGATTTGGCCTTCCCGATTTCACTCCTGCATACCTGAGCAATATTTTTATACTCATCCCTGGTCATTTGTCCAATCTTCCATTTCTTGTAAGCTTTTTTTTTGTGTTTAAGATCAGCAAGGATTTCACTGTTAAAGCCAAGCTGGTCACCTGCCATATTTACTGTTCTTTCTACACATCGGGATGTTTTGTCCCTGTAACCTCAATAAGGATTCTTTAAAATACCGCCAGCTCTCCTGGACTCCTTTCCCTCTCATGTTATTCTCCCAGAGGATCCTGCCCATCAGTTCTCTGAGGTTGTCCAAGTCTGCTTTTCTGAAGTCCAGGGTCCGTATTCTGCTGCTCTCCTTTCTTCCTTGTGTTAGGACCCTGAACTTGACCATCTCATGGTCACTGCCTCCCAGGTTCCCATCCACTTTTGCTTCCCCTACTAATTCTTTCCGGTTTGTGAGCAGCAGGTCAAGAAGAGCTCTGCCCCTAGTTGGTTCCTCCAGCACTTGCACCAGGAAATTGTCCCCTACACTTTTCAAAAACTTCCTGGATTGTCTGTGTACCCCTGTATTGCTCTCCCAGCAGACAACAGGATGATTAAGGTCTCCCATGAGAACCAGGGCCTGCGATCTACTAAAAATCCTTACAGTGAAATCCTTACAGTGAAATCCTTGCGATCTATTAGTTGCCGGAAGAAAGCCTCGTCCACCTCATCCCCCTGGTCCGGTGGTCTATAGCAAAAAGAAAAGGAGTAATTGTGGCACCTTACAGACTAACCAATTTATTTGAGCATAAGCTTTCGTGAGCTACAGCTCACTTCATCGGATGCATACTGTGGAAAGTGTAGAAGATCTTTTTATACACACAAAGCATGAAAAAATACCTCCCCCCACCCCACTCCCCTAGCTGTTAATAGGGGATGGGGGTAGGAAAAACAAGGGGAAATAGGTTACCTTGCATAATGACTTAGCCACTCCCAGTCTCTATTCAAGCCTAAGTTAATTGTATCCAATTTGCAAATGAATTCCAATTCAACAGTTTCTCACTGGAGTCTGGATTTGAAGTTCTTTTGTTGTAATATTGCAACTTTCATGTCTTTAATCACGTGACCAGAGAGATTGAAGTGTTCTCCGACTGGTTTATGAATCTTATAATTCTTGATACTGATTTGTATCCATTTATTCTTTTAAGTAGAGACTATCCAGTTTGACCAATGTACGTGGCAGAGAGGCATTGCTGGCACATGATGGCATATATCACATTGGTGGATGTGCAGGTGAACGAGCCTCTGATAGCGTGGCTGATGTTATTAGGCCCTTTGATGGTGTCCCCTGAATAGATATGTGGGCACAGTTGGCAACGGGCTTTGTTGCAAGGATAGGTTCCTGGGTTAGTCGTTCTGTTGTGTGGTATGTGGTTGCTGGTGAGTATTTGCTTCAGGGTGGGGGGCTGTCTGTAGGCAAGGACTGGCCTGTCTCCCAAGATTTGTGAGAGTGTTGGGTCATCCTTCAGGATAGGTTGTAGATCCTTAATAATGCGTGGAGGGGTTTTAGTTGGGGGCTGAAGGTGACGGCTAGTGGCGTTCTGTTATTTTCTTTGTTAGGCCTGTCCTGTAGTAGGTGACTTCTGGGAACTCTTCTGGCTCTATCAATCTGTTTCTTCACTTCCGCAGGTGGGTATTGTAGTTGTAAGAATGCTTGATAGAGATCTTGTAGGTGTTTGTCTCTGTCTGAGGGGTTGGAGCAAATGCGGCTGTATCGCAGAGCTTGGCTGTAGACGATGGATCTTGTGGTGTGGTCAGGGTGAAAGCTGGAGGCATGTAGGTAGGAATAGCGGTCAGTAGGTTTCCGGTATAGGGTGGTGTTTATGTGACCATCATTTATTAGCACCGTAGTGTCCAGGAATTGGATCTCTTGTGTGGCCTGGACCAGGCTGAGGTTGATGGTGGGATGGAAATTGTTGAAATCATGGTGGAATTCCTCAAGGGCTTCTTTTCCATGGGTCCAGATGATGAAGATGTCATCAATATAGTGCAAGTAGAGTAGGGGCGTTAGGGGACAAGAGCTGAGGAAGCGTTGTTCTAAGTCAGCCATAAAAATGTTGGCATACTGTGGGGCCATGCGGGTACCCATAGCAGTGCCACTGATTTGAAGGTATACATTGTCCCCAAATGTAAAATAGTTATGGGAAAGGACAAAGTCACAAAGTTCAGCCACCAGGTTAGCCGTGACATTATCGGGGATAGTGTTCTTGACGGCTTGTAGTCCATCTTTGTGTGGAATGTTGGTGTAGAGGGCTTCTACATCCATTGTGGCCAGGATGGTGTTATCAGGAAGATCACCGATGGATTGTAGTTTCCTCAGGAAGTCAGTGGTGTCTCTAAGGTAGCTGGGCGTGCTGGTAGCGTAGGGCCTGAGGAGGGAGTCTACATAGCCAGAAATCCTGCTGTCAGGGTGCCAATGCCTGAGATGATGGGGTGCCCAGGATTTCCAGGTTTATGGATCTTGGGTAGTAGATAGAATATCCCAGGTCGGGGTTCCCGGGGTGTGTCTGTGCGGATTTGATCTTGTGCTTTTTCAGGGAGTTTCTTGAGCAAATGCTGTAGTTTCTTTTGGTAACTCTCAGTGGGATCAAAGGGTAATGGCTTGTAGAAAGTGGTGTTGGAGAGCTGCCGAGCAGCCTCTTGTTCATATTCCGACCTATTCATGATGACAACAGCACCTCCTTTGTCCGCCTTTTTGATTATGATGTCAGAGTTGTTTCTGAGGCAGTGGATGGCATTGTGTTCTGCACGGCTGAGGTTGTGGGGCAAGTGATGCTGCTTTTCCACAATTTCAGCCCGTGCACGTCAGCGGAAGCACTCTGTGTAGAAGTCCAGTCTGCTGTTTCGACCTTCAGGAGGAGTCCACCTAGAATCCTTCTTTTTGTAGTGTTGGTAGGGAGATCTCTGTGGATTAGTATGTTGTTCAGAGGTATGTTGGAAATATTCCTTGAGTCGGAGACGTCGAAAATAGGATTCTAGGTCACCACAGAACTGTATCATGTTTGTGGGGGTGGAGGGGCAGAAGGAGAGGCCCCGAGATAGGATAGCTGCTTCTGCTGGGCTGAGAGTATAGTTGGATAGGTGAACAATATTGCTGGGTGGGTTGAGGGAACCATTGCTGTGGCCCCTTGTGGCATGTAGTAGTTTAGAAAGTTTAGTGTCCTTTTTCTTTTGTAGCGAAGCAAAGTGTGTGTTGTAAATGGCTTGTCTAGTTTTAGCGAAGTCCAGCCACGAGGAAGTTTGTGTGGAAGGTTGTTTTTTTATGAGAGTATCCATTTTTGAGAGCTCATTCTTAATCTTTCCCTGTTTGCTGTAGTGGATGTTGATCAGGTGGTTCCGCAGACTCCCACCACGACATCACCCTTGTTGCTCACACTTCTTCTAAACTTAATCCAGAGACTCTCAAGTTTTTCTGCAGTTTCATACCGGAGCTCTGAGCAGTCATACTGCTCTCTTACATACAGTGCAACTCCCCCACCTTTTCTGCCCTGAATTAATAGATAGAATTAATCTATCTTCAAAGCACCCCTATGAGATGAGTGGGTATTATTCCCACTTTATAAATGGGAACCTGAGGCACAGAGATTAAGGTCAAAAGATTCCACTGATTTTGCGTGCCCAATCTGAAGGAAGGCAAACAAGACCAACCTCGCCTCAGCCAATCTGACCGTGAGGGAAAAATTCCTTCCCAGCTTCCCTACAAAGGAGTGCTATGTCGGCAGTGGATCTTGATGAAACCTGGAATTTTAACTACTTCCATGGGTGGGAGTTGCTAGCCTGGTCCAGATTAAAGAGGGCTTTCCTGGAACTGCCCTGGTTGTATTTATACCACCCCCTTCTTCCAGTCTCCTGTCCCTCCCAATCAGCCTGGTCAGGCTGACTGCTTCCTGTCGGGGAAGCGGGGGAGGTTCTTTAAGGGGTAACCACCCCTTTCCTTCCAGCCTGCTGGAAAAGCCAGGCTTGCAATTAAAGGAGCAACTCAACTTCTCCATTAAAGTAGACAAAGGGCCCCTACTGCATAATTTGAGGTGAGGACATGATTTTTTTTGTAATTATAGAGCCATATCTGGAATCATATTACTGTCATTTTAAAATCCATCATTTAAAAAACAAAATAATAGGAAAATAAACTATAAACTCTGGCAAGTAAGTCCTTTAACATATCACCTTCTGACATCAATCACATTTTAAAATCATTAAAAAATTTTCACAGTTCCAAGCAGGTGGAGACCAGGAGCAAGATTCACTGTCTGAGTTCTACCAGCTTTCATTGTGCGAAACCTATTTGAGAATGGAGCTTGTAACCAAGACTGACACATTGAAGCCTGCTGCTGTGACATTCACTAGGTCACAAAATCATCTAAACATAACCAGTGCCACCATAAGCCATGATGTGTGCAGATCTGGCAAAAAAGTTCCACCAAATTTTTTTGGTGGAAAATGCAGATTTGGTAATACCAAAATGTTTCATGGGTTGGTTTTGCCAAATTGTTTTTGTGTTGGGAAATTTTTTTTGGAAAATAGAAACATTTTGTTCTGACATTTTGAAAATGAAACATTTTAGTTTTAAGTAATGTTTTGTTTCAAAATTTTGATTAATTTTATTTCTACAAAGTTTAAAATATGCTCTAAGCAAAACATTCTGTTTCAGGACTGAATGAAATGTTTCATTTGACCTGAAACAATTTTTTTCCCTTCAACTTTTCAATTCACCAAAATTTTATTTTCAGGTTGACCCAAAATTATTTTTTTCCAGAATCCCCAGTGAACCAAAAAATGAGTTATTCACGCAGCTCCAAATGCATGATTAAATATATTGGGCTATTTTATGCCACTGATAATTAAGGCCCCAGTAAGAGATTCATACTTACTGTCAGCCTGAACAGATTTCATTACAGGATGGATGCCTAAATTTGCTGCCCTTTTGGTACTTCTGTCCCTATTTTTAGCAACAAAGAAACTTAAGTGAATTACCAGAAGAAAGTAATCTCGGCGTCTAAATGCATGTTCCTTTGAAAACTTAACTGATATAAGTTGTCCTGTTGATTTAGTACTACTCACAGAAGCAAAATTTTACTGGCTCATAACCTGTGATGGCATTAAATGAATTTGCAAAGACAAACCTTATACTAGGGAAACATATATAGTTTATAAATGATTGATAGAGGTTATTAGAATGTTACAGATATGAGGAGCGTAGTGTATGAGCCATAAGCACATCAGCTCCTACTGGACTCTATAATTATGTATACAACTTTTAACAATTATTAAACTATTTATTAATCATTTAATAATCCTTTATAAATGGTCTATAATATTAAGTAAAATTCAACATTTCAGGTAGCATAAAAAACCCTTCTGTGCAGGGTTCTCCATTCTAGGGATGTATGGACTAAGTATAATTAAAGAATACAGCTGGAGAAGGAAAAGCTGCTCCAACGTAAGGACATCTCACAGACCATACATTCAAGTAATGACACTGAGATAATGAATCATTACTACTGGGGATTCCTCTAACTTTACCATCTCATGATTTTGACATAAATAATATTTGACAATAATATCAACAACTAGGAAGGCATAGGATTAATCTGCCCATATGGGAAAAACTTTAAATTAGGGTTTGGATTATAGCGTAAGATTCTTGTTAGCCAATTCTCTATGATGATTGAGAACATGACTGTGCAGATTAAGTAGAAGTGTACACTCTCCTAAATTGCTTGAAGCAGTGAGTACTGAAAACTCAAATCTGTTTTGAATAATGCAAATTTGAGATAGAGCTATGAACCTTTGACCCTGGTTAAAATTTTTAGATTATTTCTCCTTTCTAGAGAAACAATTGCATCTTTTCCCTCCTTTGAATCCAACCTCAAAAGTTTTCACCTATCTTGATGATGTAGTGATTTTTTGGTTTGTAAGAAAAGACAGTATTATCTGAGGCCTGATCTACACAACAAACTTAGGTCAACATCAGCTGCGTTAAGTTGATCTAATAAATGTATGTGTCTACACTACTGAATCCCTTCCACCAGCCTAAGTGGCCTGTAAAGTTGACTTCTGTACTCCATCTCTGTGAGAGGCATAGCACTTGATTCGACATCCACGGGTTGACATGGGGTAGTGGAGACACTGCATTGTGTAAGTTGAATGAACTGGTCTCCAGGAGGTGTCCCCCAGTGCTCTGCTGTGACTGCTCTGGAGAGCACTTTCAACTCCATTGCAAGTCAGCCAAGTACACAGGAAACAGCCACTCCCCTGTTAAAGCCCCGGGAACTTTTGAATTTTCATTTTCTGTTTGATCAGCATGGAGAGCTTGCCAGCACAGCTGATCACGGAGATTCAAGGCCGCAAATGCACTCCAGCATGGAGTACATAGGAGGTGGTAGATCTTATTGCTGTGTGGGCAAAAGAGTCTGTGCTAGCAGAGTGCCAATCCAGCAGAAAAAACGCTGACTTTAATGCAAAGATTGCATGGGGCCTGGGGAAGAAGAACTACACAGGGACAGTGCTGCGTGAAAATAAAGGAGCTTTGGAAATAAAGGAAAATAAAGAAGACAAGGGAGGTGAACAGTCGTTCTAGTTCTGCCCCACAGACATGCCGCTTTTATGAGGAGCTGCATGTGATTCTCGGCGGTGACCACACCAGTACCACAAAATGCTTCATGGATACCTTCCAGGAGCCCCAGGCAACCTCAGGCAACAACCAAGAGGACACTGTTGATGAAGAGGAGGAAGAGGAAAACGTGAGGCAGGCAAGTGGAGGATCCATTCTCCCTGACAGCCAAGAACTGTTTTTAACCCTGGAGCCCATCCCTTCACAGGACCAGCTGGTGGAGGAGCGTGATGCTGGAGAAGGCATCTCTGGTGAGTACACATTTCCAACCAAACTGTACGGATTACATGCTACTATTTTTTATGGTTAATCTGAACAAAAAAGTAGGTGTAATGGGTATCAATGGCCACTCCAGCTACACAAAGGGTGCTCACTGAGAAAGACTGTTTATGTGCATGGGGATGGCCCTCGAATCCTCCATGGAGATCTCTCGGAAGCTTTCATGGAGGGACTCTGCCATCCTTTGCAGAAGGTTTCTGGGAAGGCTGCCTTATTTCGTCCACCGCGGTAGGATAATTTCCCCTGCTACTCCAGAATTAACTCTGCTGGCATCACTGCAGCACACGGCATTGCAGAATAAGGACCAGGGCTGTAGCCAGACGCTTGCAGCATCTGCTCCCTTGCTGCCTCTGTTACCCTCAGGGGAGTGATATGGCACAGGGCCACCTAGGGGAAACGGAGGAAGTTTTCAATGCTAGCCCTTAAACCACAAACAATTCAACAAGTAATCCACCCCCTATTTGGTGAAATCTTGGTTACACAACCACGCTTTCCCAAACGTGCCATGGTTGTGGTTAGAAGGTATCACCATGTACTGCAAGCAGCATTAAAAAAAAAAAAAAGGGAAGGGAGGCGGCTTGCTGTTTATCTCCCTTCCCCCCCAACCTGGTGCCACTTTTGTAAAAAACAACCTATTTGGAGGACTTTACACTGTCCTCAAGCACCATCCAGCTTGCTAGGGGAAAGGGGGCTGTTCTCAAGTTTCAACCTGTGATCCCAAGGATGTCTTCACAAAAGCAGCAGCACAAGACCTCTTGCCCATGCCTCGTGGCCTTACTCACCATGGCTGGAGCAGCAAACTGACTCTTACAATAGCCAGCCATTGTGATTATGTTGTGACTTGCAGTGAAGTGTATTGAGGGGTGTCTTTTTTATAAAAAAAATTAACCTTGCACCAGAATGTATGCACTGCCAATGCTTCCCTTGTGCTTTGCATTCCTTGCAGCTGAAACCTTGCATCCTGAACACTGGGACAGAGACTTTCCCAGATTAGAAGGCGGAAAAAGACTTGGGAGGACATGTTAAATGAGTTAATGGCGCGCCTCCGAGCATGACAAGATGGAGCTCAGAGCATGGAAGATTACACTGTCTGAGAACTGGGACATGGACAGGGTGGACAGGAAAGCATGCAGGGAACAAGAGCGTGGCATGCAGGAAGAAATGCTGCAGATTATGAAGGAGCAATCTGACACGTTGAGGCATCTGGTTGAGGTTCAAGAAAGGCAGCTGGATATTGGAGTCCCTCTGCAGCCGATGCTGAACCTGCTGCCATCATCGCCCAGTTCTCAATCCTCCTCCCCCAAAAGTCCTATGAGGCAGTAGCAGGGAAGGGTGCGGGTGGTTTGGTATCCCTCGCACTCAACACCAGGGGAGGGTACAAGGACCAGAAGGCGCCCATTCCCACACCTTTGATTGTTATTGCAGTGCATCTGTAAGCAAGCTGTCCTTGTTTCTCTCCCCACTGTGTTATCAGCCTTTTTGCCCCAGGTTATCTTACTTTTCTTTGCTGTCTCTGTGTTTATGTGCATAATAAAACTTAATGGATTGTGTTTATTCATTCAACACACGGTGGCTGGTGGGGGTGGAGTTTATAGGGGAGAAAATGCAATGGAAGGGACAGTTTGGTAAGGAACACCACAAATAAGTGTGAAATTACTCTGGCGCATTGCTGAAACTGATTTTCAAAGCCTCACAGAGATGCAGAGCCCTTCAATTGCCCCGGTGTCTGGCTGCTAGGTAATCTGCCTCAGCCCCGCCACCCTGGCGGAAACTTTTCTCCCTTTGTTTCACAGATATTATGGAGCACACAGCAGTCAGCAGTAACAATGGGGATATTGCTTTCACTGAGGTGTAACCTAGTAGCAAACAATGCCAGCAACATTTTAAACATCCAAAGGCACATTCCGCCACCATTCTGCACGTCTCAGCCTATGGTTGAACCAGTCTTTACTGCTGTTCAGGCTCCCTGTGTACAGCTCCATGAGCCATGGGACCAAGGGGTAGGCTGGGTCTCCCAGGATCACAAGTGGCATTTCAACATCACCAATGGTTATTTTGCAGTCTGGAAAGAAAGCGGCTGTTTGCAGCTTTCTGAACAGACTGGAGTTCCTAAAGATGCGCGTCATGCACCTTTCCCGACCATCCCCCATTGATGTCAGTGAAACGGCCCCTGTGATCCACCAGCACTTGCAACACCTTTGAGAAGTGGCCCTTTTGATTTATATACTCTTTGGCAAGGTGTTCTGGTGCCAAGATAGGGATATGTGTTCCGTCCATTGCCCCTCCCACTTACGAACCCCATCGCCCAAAAACCACCCACTATGTCCTGCACATTGCCCAGAGTCACTACCCTTCTTAGCAGAAGTCTGTTGATGGCCTTGCAAACTTGGATCACAACAGATCTGATGGTAGATTTACCTGCTCCAAATTGATTCCCCACTGACCGGTAGCAAGCTGGCATTGCAAGCTTCCACAGAACTATCACACTTGCTTCTCCACTGTCAGAGCAGCTCTCATTTTAGTATTGCTGCACTTCAGGGCTGGGGAAAGCTCTTCACACAGTTCCTGGAAAGTGGCCTTATGCTTTCAAAAGTTCTGCAGCCACTGCTCGTTATCCCATAGCTGCATAATGATGGAGTCCCAACAGTCCGTGCTTGTTTCCTGGGTCCAGAAACAGCGCTCAACCGTGTCAAGGTGATGCGTGACTGTTGCCAGCAACGGCGAATTCTTCTGTTGTATATCTTCCAGCAGGGCTGTTTGCATGGCATCACATTGTTCCATGAGGTAGCTGCTGTATTGGCTGTGGAAATACTCAGGATAAGGCAGGAGGTGTTTGCAATGCTCACAACAACAGTGTACCACTGAGCAGGGTCCATATTTTTCATGCTATGGCATCTGTGCAGATAACCCAGGCTTACGAAAAAAGGTGCAAAAAAGGCTTGGTTTGTTTGTCATTGATTTCAGGAAGGGAGGGAAGGAGGAAGGAGAGAGTGAGGTAAGTGCATCATGGGAGGCTAACGACACGTTACCATAACCATGCTGTGGCAAATTTCAAGAATGATTATGATGGGTCTTACGCTTCCTCTTCTGGGTGGGGGGGGGGGTTGTGGTGCAGTTTCCTGCCCCTGAACTAGGGTATCTACTGTCCCACTAGTAATCCAGAGAAGCGTAGTGGAGAGGGAGGAACCCGGGCCACCCTCTACTCCGGGTCCCAGCCCAGGGGCCCTAGGGATAGTGGTAAACCACTTGAACTAGTGCTTCCTTCCCCTGGGCTACTTCCCTCACCTGCTCTTCAGCTTGTGGGGCTTCCTGCCTTCTCTCTCTGCACAAGCCGGGTGTCCCTTTACCTAGGGTCTTGGTCTTCTAGCCAACCACGGCACTTCTCCAAACTCTCCTCAACTTCAACTCCTTCAAACTGCTCTCTGCTCCAACTCAAAACCACTCTGCTCCAACTCCTTCCCCTGGCTGATTGAAGCAGGGGGGGTTTATTAGGTGACTTGCTTCAGGTGCTCCAATTGGCTTCAGGTGCTTTTAATTAATCTATAGAAACCTTTCTTCCCTCTACAGGGAATAAGGCTTCTCCTCATCCTGGGACTTACATATCTCTCGTATATCACTCTCCTGCTGCCGTCTGGCCATGGTGTATCACACTCCCACATCGGTGTTTTGGTCCCATAAGGCACTGCAAGCCCAACCCAAAATTCTACTCAGCTACGTGCACTGTGGGATAGCTACCCACAGTGCAGTGCTCCATGCGTCGATGCAAGCCCTGCTAGTGAGGATGCACTCCACCAACACGAGTGTAGTGTGCACGAAAGATCGACTTGCTTGAATCGGAGGCTCGATGTCGACTTACATGAAGTTGACTTAACTTTGTAGTGTAGATATGGCCTGAGTAATAGAAATCATGATAAATTCTCCTTCAGATAAATAGCTTTTAAGACAACTGATCTCCCAGAACAGGACCTCTGTCTAGTTCACATTCCAAGGGCTTGTCTACACTGAAATTCTTCAGTCGACCTAGCTGCTGCCTATCGGGGAGGTTGATTAACTACAGCGATGGGAGAACCTATGGTGATTTATCTGAATTCTCAGATGATCTGCTCTCAGCCTTCTGAGCTACTCCACTGCACCTACCAAAAATGGTTTCTCTCTTCCAGAAATGCTGGAGTGGCTAGTGTGCATGATTTTGCAGTGCAGGTATGTATGGTACTGCTATTATTTAAGCTGGGGTTAATATTACTCTGATTATTAATTTTAATATGGTGATAAATATATTGAGCTAGATCTTCAACTGTTGTAAATCTGAGCAGCCCCATCTAGCTCACCATATTTTCTACAGACATTATACCTACTGTCTATTTCTATAGCTGTGTGGTGGAGGAATTCACCAGCGAGGATGAAAGGAGCTCAAAAGGAAAAAGCTTTTAAAGGATTAATACAGGAGGATAACCTGATTTTTAAAACCCTGCACTGAAATCTCACAGGAAACCCCAAAGAGAAATATAGAACAATCAACTGCAGGGTACATTGTACAGCACATAAAAAGATACCTTGGTACCCTTACCTTGAGACATATTTCTGTTACCAATCTGCCTGAGGCATCAGGTGATCAGGCTGAGGCCACAGGATCATTTGGGGAGGGGACGGGGAGATGAGGAAACACACCAAGTGTCTAAGTTTTAAAGCTTTATTGATAAAATAATAAAATAACAGCGAAGAGTGATGGGTTTTCCCCATGTCACTCAGAGGAAGGAAGAAAGCGCTAGTGCGCCAAGCCCTTACCCACTTTCGTACTCACACACGCTCTACCTGAGGCTGGCCAAGCCTGGGTGTAACGTAAGAAGACGATGGGGAAGGGTGGACAGGAGTTCTGGCCTGGGCCCAGGTCATCTGGTGTCCGCTGTGATCTCCGAATTGCTCCAGCTCTCAGGAGGGTTTTAAGTCCTGGGCTCCTATGGGGGTATTCCATTCCACAACCTCTGTTCCTGGTGCTCTTCGTGCCAGTCTAAACCGGTTTTCTGTGGTCTCCTCAACTTTCCCAAAACACACCGGCTAGACTCTGTTGTCCTCTTTGTTTTCCTCTGTGTTGGCCTTCACTTGCCTCTCTTGTTATGGGCTGGCTCTGCAGGTCTGTTCAGTTGATCTTCCTTTCTCATGGCTTGCCGGTGGATTCCAGGCCCTGCTCTTTCTTGGCAGGCAGCAGAGTGTCAGATGTGCGCTGTGTCCTTGAGCTGGCTGGAGTCAGCATCTTATCTTTGGGCCTAGCAGGAGCATGGAGTTAACCCATTCTCTGCTCTCTTCTGTCTTTCCCCCACCCCGGCCTCTCACGCCCTGCAAAGGAATCCTCTATTCCACACTCACTCACACCTTTGACCCTTCCCAAAATATCCTGCAATGCTTGCAACAGTGTTAGCAATAAACAATGCTGATCTGCCTTCCCCAGGGGACCCCTTGAAGGAGGGGGCCATCAGGGTGTGACAACCTCAGGGGAGTGGTTTGGTTTTTGTGTCTTTGCATTTAACTATTCTGGGTTTCCTCTGCATCCAGGATAATCCAGCAGTATGTGCTGGGTGACACCATCTCTGCCCACATATACAGATTTGGTAATGCTGCTGATTTATGCCTTCTCACAGCACAGAAATGCAGGAATGCAATATTGCAGCTTCACATTGACATAAATGGTGAAATGAGCAAATAGTTTGTCAGTTTTTGTTTTATTTGTCTGTTCTAACTCATTTGTTTTTTTGTGTGTTGTCATGAGTGGCAATCGGGGGGGGGGGCAGGCAGGAAGCAACATGGAAAAATGGAGGAGATAGATTAGCAGAAGATAATGGGAAGTGAAGAAAATGGTCTCCAGGACCAAGGCAAGGTGGTTCAGACGAGAATTCTAGAACAGAACTCAGCACTAAGACTCTGGTCCTGCAAGTGATGCTGCATAGCTAGACCTATGTGGAGTCCCACCAGGTGCCTATCTGCACCTTTAGGCTGTGTTACAACCTTTGAAAATCTCACCCTTAGACTCCAAAATGCCTACTTTTTTTTGGAAGGGGTAATGATTATATGGATTTTCATTACATAAACATTGTAAGATAAACTAAACCACTTTTTTGAAGGAGTTTTGATTCATAAACCGACACCTGACTTATTTCTGCCCTTCCTTCCCCCACCAATTTTAAACAAGTCACCAGCCAATGATTCCCATGGTAGAGCTATATTGTGACGAAATCTATTTTCAGTATGGGTGCCAAACTGCTGCTTCTAGAAACAAGGAGTCCCACTAATTGCAAGGACAAAACCTCCTGGAACAGATAGTGGAAAAGGTTTGACCCAATTTTATTAACATAGCTGAGACCGAGAACTTTTCCATTCCTGTGGAAGAAGTTTTTATAGGATGCATTTACTCCTCAAACATTAGTGATCAATTCATAAAAGTATTTTCTTCTTTTTTAAATGTAAAATTTTCACATCATTATATTTCAATCTCATTTCAATATATTATGCTGAGCAGATAACATTTCTTTGAGTTCAGTGTTGATTTTCAGTGCTCTCAGGCTGGTTTTTATTATATAAATATGTTGTCACTCATCTGTACATTTCATGTCTAGCCTCAGAGTTACTGACTAAGATATATAGTCTGAATCCACTGGTAAGGTAAAGCATTTAAGATTACATACTAATTACTGTATATTGATTATTACAGATGGACTGATAGGTTGGGTTTGTCATTTTTTTTCACCACTGTTACCTAAATATCAACATTTTAAATTAATATTTCCATATTATTTTAAGTATTGCGTTCACTTTTATTTCCCACGAGGAGGGAATTTTTTCTTTGGGGAAAAAATATGTATGACGCTTGTCAAAAATCTGCTCAGTCTTCAGGATTGGTGACCAGTATTTTTATATTGGTCCAAATCTGCTCTCCCGTTCAGTGAATCCAGAGTAATTTCAATGAAGTTGATGTGCTTGATTCATCCCCTTGAGGTTGAGGAAAATGTAAATTACACACCCTTTCAATCCAGAGTTGAAGGTTATTCATGGTTTTACCTTTCAGATGAGGATTTTTTTTAAAAAATGTCCTCACCATTTGCAATCATGAAGTACCCCATGTTAGTAAGAGTACTACAGAAGTGTTTACCGTAATGATCTGGACAAATTTAAAAATAGGTTTCTGCATACCTATGTTTCAACTGTAGTTTAAATTGGAGATGAGATTCTTCTTTTTACGTCCGACACTCTTCCTTGTATAGCATATTAAACAGTTGCCATTTTGGGTGACTGCATTTTGATGGTGGGTGAATTGATCCATGTGCATACAGTATAGTAGCTAGTACAGTGCTTTGGGATCCTGTGGACTGAAAGGTGTTTTATAAACTAGCAACCACAAATTTCAGGAAAAGATATGAGCTAAAACTTTGAAAAGTGCCTAGAGGCCAGATTTTCAAAGGTGTTTTGACATCTACAGATTCAGACAGGTGCTTAGTGGGATTTATAAAAGCACCTAAGCAGGTTAGGCACCTAGCTCCCATTGTTAGATACCTAACCTGCTGAGGCATTTTAGAAAATCCCTCTAGGCACCTATCTGAATCTTTAAGAAGTGAAATACTTTTGAAAATCTGGTCCTTAGGCTCCGAAGTGCCTAAATCCTGTTTGAAAATGTCAACTAGTTACTTTTGAAAATTTTATCCCTTATCCTTTCACAATACTGCATTCTGCTCAATTGGAGAGTTATCTTACAGTAAGAGGAAAAATACATCTCTTTTTCTGTCTCTCTACTGTTTTACAGTCACATGGAAGAGTCTTGGCTTTCTTTGTTTGTGTTTTGACCATTGTTTGGGGTTATAAAAGTAATATCTTCCATTGAAAATAATGGGGATTTTGATTCAGTAATCAGTGACGTAAAATAGCCCACAACATGTAACAGAGAACTATATCCTTGCTATAGATTTCTATAGGATGGGTAGAAAAATAAATGTATCAAAAGGATACCAGACCTTAGTCAGTTTTGTAGGCTTCCAGGTTAATTTCAATAAAACAATGTTGTTTTACTATTCAAATTTACAATGCATTTTCAAAAGGAACTGAGAGTTGATGTGCTGAGTGCGTGGTATGCCTCCAAACTCCCACTTCATATAGGAGAGCCCTATCATTCTGAAGCTAGACAAAGTCAGGCTGGTAATAAGACATACATTTTTAACAGTGAGGGTAATTAACTATTGAAATAATTTACCACGGGTTGTGGTGGGTTCTCCATCACTGGCAATTTTTAAATCAAGATTGATTTTTAAAAGACAGATATGCTCTATTCAAAGGGAATTATTTATGGGGAGGTCTATGTGTAATACAGGAGGTCACACTAGATGATCACAATGGTCCATTCTGGCTTTGGAATTTATAAATCTATGAATCTTTTATTTAAAATGCTAAGGACCATCTGACCTTGGTATATGGAAACATGAGGCCTAAGGGTATAGCAATCTGGATCTTCAAGCCTCTATGATTATATTAAGGTATCTTCTTTGATATGTCACTCCTTTGATATAGGACTCCTACACTGAGTATGTGGTAAATATAACTTACGATAAAACCTACCAGAAGCAGGAAAATTCTGCAAATCAACGGTGGGAGGGAAAAGGCTATGGATGTATATGTATATAATGAAGCGGTTCTTAAAAGATAACATCACAATTTTTAAACACACAAATAAATCTACTACTGACTTCAATAGAAGTTAGGTGCACATAATGGCTGCAAGAGTTATCTTGTACATTATTTGAGTGAGCAACACATTACACTAAAGTGGCAGGGGGACAAATTATATATGAAGTAGTGGTTGCCAATGCAGTTATCTGCAGTGGCTTTAAAGTCAGACACATGCAACTGAACTGAGTATTAATTGGGTAGCAAGTGGACAGAAATACAAAAGCCCAGAGAGTTCTAAAGGGGAATGACGGAGAAAGGAGCAGAAGGAACGATGAACTCTGTGACGCACAGTAAACATATTTATCTCTATTTATCAGTGTTCTTGGCTTTGTTACAACTGGTTACTACACAGCAGCCATTAACCCTCCATATTGCATAGCAGTACTGAAAAAAAGCTGAACTGTAAATGCTCAGATACTATGGTGATGAGCATGGTATAAGAACCTCTATAGAAAAAGACAAGACTAGAATTCTAGTAAACAGGAGGAGCTACTATCATAACTGTTGGGCATGTGAATTATAGGAATGAGAAAGCACTATGCATCATGTTATACAGCCCATCCACTCACCACTACAGTTCCTCCTGCACATTCTGCCATCACTGCTGTGCATCAGCTTCCCACATTCTGGACTGAAGAGGAGTCTGTGGTATATGCTTGTTCATTCTGCACTGCACTATAGGAGGGCTGTAGACAAAGGGAAGCCTAAATACTGAGTATTGCCAGGCAATAGTATTTTATCCAAAGAGAAAATGCAATGAGAAATGGTTGGTTTTGTCATTGTGCAGTGTTATTTAGGAGGGTTTTTCAGCAATGAGCTTTGAGCTGCCAAGTATGGTTATGTTATGCCAAATATGGTTATGTTCAAAATTCCATCTCATCTCCTAACTCGTAATTTGCTTCACACATAAAGTACAGCATGGGGTTGGCACATCTGGTGCTTAGTAATTTTTTTTTTTAATCCCATAAAATAACTTGTGTTTGCAATTGTTGGCTGGAATATAAATCGTCTTGGAAGGATTTGATTTTTATCAGTAATCGATGATAAACATCGATTTCATTGCACACACACAAACAAACAAAAAACTATTTCCATCGAAAATAACCTACATTTACATATAGGCAAAGTAAGAAGAATGATGTGTGAGAATTTATTAGAGGTTGATTAAAGGCTATTTACCTTGTGTACTTGGACATGTGACACTGCCAATCTGTATTTTAATGATTACAAAGCTTTAACTTTGCGAATCTCAACATCTACTGTAATTAAATAATTATTCTTACACCCCCCCATAATTTTCCTCAAGTCCGAAAATTCAAATATACAACAATAGAAATAAATGTTTAAAAATAACCACCATTATCCATCAAAACTATAAAAAATAATCAAATTCTGCCAAGATTAAACATAAAGGATTTTTAAAATGTAGAGTATAATATGTGTTTATGTGTGTGTATAACACACACACAGGAAAAAAAACCCTGCCTACTCAGTCCAAACTCTTGGTTGGGTTCACAAACCCCTTTAGACTTAGATTAGTGGGGTGGAGGGGCTTCTGATTAACTCATCCTGACAGTTATGTTAATTGAAGGGTGCATTCACACCCATCTTAAAAAGGTTGTGATTCATGCAGTCACCAGTACCTTTCAGCATAACAGTGTCATGGACACAGACAGACAGGCTTTCCTTTCCTCCCAAAGCTCTTCAACTCTTAAAAATGCAATCCCCTCTGGAGAAGTCAGCTGGCACGTAGAACTCTGCGCAACAGTGGGTAGTTTTGGAAAACTTGTCCAAGAACACTGAGACAAAGCCATAAAGTGCCATGAGATCTAGAATGTCCTCAGAGTAGGTAGCAGCTCAGTTTCTGTTTTATAGATGAACCATAATTATTTTTTCATTGTTTCACTCTTGTACTGTTTCTTTTAATTGTTATGTGCTTAAATGTAATAGCTCCTCCCTCTCCGTACTTCTTCACATAAACACAGAAATATAATCTCGTATGGATCAACAAAAACCCCAACCAAACAAAAACCACATGCAGCATTTAAGACACATATACTATTAATCCATACTATGAAATGATCTTATTATGTTAACTCTCATAACTCTTCTTGCTAAAATATAAGTGGAACATTAATTTAGGGTCAGGCTGCTACATACAGAGGCGAAAACCGCAAAGGGGACAAGAAACTCTACAGTGCCCTACCCATGAAATTTCCTTTTAACCATTTCATCAGGAGTTTTGGGGATGTGAAGACAGTTCAGTTCTCAAAGCCAATGGATGTCCTGGGATCCATGTGACTCTCTCGACAACCATCAAATGCCAGGGCCATCTGAGCAGAGGTCCTAGGGAGGCCAGGCTGGCCAGGCCATGGAGACATTCTATTACAGGGCTGTAATGAGATACCAGGAACCACCTCCTTCTCAGAGGTTATGAATCATAACAGTTTATGAGATGCAAATCTCATAGTACTGATTTGTCTTTGAAGGTCTGGTTGGGACAATGTCACAGACAGCAGTTCTCTCCCTCACCAGTCTTCTAATTGGTAAAATCCTCTACCATAGGAATTTTATTAATATTTTAAAATATACAAAGGTATTTCAGTTTATTCTTTTCCTTTTAAAACAAGAATAATTTAGGCTTGTGCTAACGTGGACAATCAGCTGCTCTTTTAAAGATTACAGATAGACTAGAAGGAAATACCACATACGCCCACACACAGGTCCAACTCCGTTCACATCAGTGCTGTCCCACACACTTTAAAATGGATTTAGTCACATTTTCCATTGACGAGTTTTTAAACACAGGCTTAATTCAAAATGATTCAGCTTTTCAGATATTTTTCTCTGCAGGATTTTTCATAACACATTCACTTGTAACCTTTGAAGTGAAAAGGCTGATACAAATGCACTAATTTTCACTACTTAATAATCCATTAACAGTGACTGGTGCCTAAATTTAGAATATGATAATTATCTGGTTTTCTCTATGGCTTTAAAAAGGCTAATTATAATAAGAGAGCTAATAAATATCTAGTCTTAGAGGAAAAAATGACCCCTGACTAAACATTTCCCTAATGCTGTATGTAATACGTATACATGTGACCAATGTATCAGTTTCATTAAGCCACTGTCATATAGGTTATTTTTGCTCATTTCTGTAACAAAGCTGGCCACAACTGCATCAGAAAATCGTCTGCTTCATGTCAATTTACATTCATTCACAAACTGCAGTTAAACAATTCACTGACATCCTAGTAGCACTTTTATATTTATGAACATTATTTTGTAAAATGAATGTACACATTTCTCAGCAGAGAGTTACTGACATTCAAAGACAACTTGATTGAAGTTAACTTGATTGTAAGCGGTCCTGAAGTTGTCTTTAACTTTGGTATTGTTGCAGAAGAATGACATTACCTATTAAATGACCTGCTCTTGTTATTTAGTAAATTAAAAAAAAAGGGATAAGGACAAAGCCTGTAGAATATTTTTGGTTTTATTTTCAAGCCTCAAATAAAGTAGTAAAATGCCGAGAACAAACATATTTTAAAAAAACTAAAAAGTGACTTGGCAATGTCCTTTAAAAATGAAACATTTAAAAATTTAATGTAACAAACTTTTTTCTACTTTTAATTTATTGTTCCAGAAAGCTGCCTATATTGAGTCAGCTGCTTCCTAAGAAGCCACTAATTGCTAAACAGAAAGGTCATGTTCTGTTGCACAGTACACCCCCCACTAGTCAGAAAAGCCAGCAACTTAATGTTATGATTCATAATCAGCAAGTAGAGATAATTACAAAGGAATTATGAAAGCTTTTTTCCTAAAAGCTAGTTTAAGTGAACCAGCCACTGATTCCCAAGTTGCTGCGCACAGACAGCCTTTGAAACAATAGCCCTGTCCTAAACAGAGGACAGATACATAGAACAACATACTTAAAACTGTCTACATCCCACTACCAACTTTTTGGAAAAATTAAGATTAATCCAATGAAAAGCACAGCTTACTTTTTATGCCAAAACATGTGAAACATCTTAATATTTTAAAATAGAACACAGGAATACTGACTGCAAATTCAACTTGATTTTCAAACAAATCACCATGTAGCATTTACAGAAAGCTGTTTCTTTGATTGTGCTTTCAGCCTATAATGCTTAGTGGTTGACCTCACGTGTTTAATTCTTAAAAGAAAACATTTTTTTTCCATTTTACATATTTGTGTGCCCTTGAACTGCTGAACTGGCATATCACATTGGCACTGCAGTCCAGAGAGTCATTCAAAATCAGATTGGTGTCTCTATTCCAGAGGAAGAGCAGAATGAATAATGGTACCTTGGTGGAAAACATGGTGAGAAGATGAAGTCACCCAGCAATAACAGTTTGCCAGAAATAAATAAAGGAGCAGAAAGAACAAAACATTTATTTGCAATATAATTAAAGTTGTACTGATAGTGCCACAAGGCCATATTGTAAAATACCGCCAAGCCAGAGTTTCACTTTATAGGTGCAATTTGTATGAGCAAGGGTTATTCAGGAGTAGAACTGTTCGTTAAACTTTAATAATTCCTCACACTCATTCTTAAGTAACAATTGTTATTTCTTTGACTGTGAAGACATTTATTCTCATCTTAGTGTGTGGGAAGCTCAGCATATCAATCACGTTCTACTCAAAGCCCAAAGAGGACCCACCCGAGCAAGCACATCAATTCTCTGTACTTAACTGACTAAATATCACCACCACAAAACACACACTGCTCAGCCCACAGTTTCATACAAGGAAGGATAAAATGAGCTAAATCTGTGTAGTCTGGGTAAACAACTAAGAGAGGATATATTAACAACGACAAGTATTTGACATGTGCCCATTAAAAAGGGAGAACAATTGGTTAGGGAGGTGCAAAGGGTAACAGTAATAAGGTGAAATCAAGAACAGGTAAATAAATAAAATTAGGATGACTAACAGGAAAACAGGAAAATCTACCAAACTGTGGAACAGCATCCCGAGAGAAGTGGTGGTGGTGGCAGGAGGGTATTGCTTGTAAGAATTAAAACAAGATTTGAGAAAACAGTGGAAAATGGGCTTGGGCAAACAGGTGTGTGAGTGAGGAGTCTCAGAAGTAGAGATGGTCAAACATTGGAATTAATGTTCCACAGGAAATTCTGGGGGGAAAAAATCATTCCTTTTAAGAAGGAAGAGTATACATTTCTAAATTGTCTATGGAAGAGAAAATCCAAACATTTGTTCTGAAATAATCATAATGTTTCATTCATAACATTTTGCAATGAAATTGAGCCCGGGAGCCCAAGCTTTTCTGGGTGCCCCTGTAGATAGCTGCCCTGATCCTGTGGTGATCTGGCCCTTCTGTTACTCGGTCTTCCAGCCAGGTCATGTGTTCCAGTCCACTCCTTTTGGGGTATGCAGAAGAAGTCCAATAATGTGGAAGTCTTTTGATGTCTGCCAGGGCTTTGGGGCTTAGTCCTCAACTCAGGGTCTAGACTTTCAGAGTCTGCCCCAACTAGGTTCCCTGCTGACGGATAGGCTTCTATCATTGTCTCCTCTTTAAAGGTTGGTAGGGGAGCCTGGGCCCACGCTCTCCACCAGGCCCCTATCCAGGGCCCAAGGGAGCACCTTGGAGTGCTATGCACCTGCCTCCCTGGATCATTTCCTACAAGAGCCTACTTTTCCCACAGGCTATGTTAAAGAATTGAACACAAAAGCAATCTTCGGGGACAATCCCCAGTCCCTCCTTTGCAGGCTTGGTAGGGTCACTATTGATAGGTCTCAGGCAGACAAAGCTCCTGTAGTACTGCTTCCCAAGAGGACAGATCTGCACTCTTCTACTATCTGCCTCAACTGAGCTGGCCTGCTCTCCTTTTAGACTCCTCCTCCAAGCCAGGCATGCTTTGCTGGTATGGCAGGACAGGGCTGCCTGGCTCAGAGCAGGTGCTTAGCCTCTTCCTTCCTGGGGTGGGGTTTGTATGCCCTATCACAGTCCCATTGAAGTCAAATGCTAAATTATGGTGCAATAAATGCATAAACAGCATTGCAGACTTAAAGTTTACAGATTATTTAGCTTTCTAAAGTACACTTCAAAAGAAGCTGACTACATACAGAATACAATTCATTCAAGTGCTCACAGACAGATATTTTTCATTTAGTGAATTGTAATAACTAATTTGCAACTCCTACATTAGTTAAACTTAGGCTCTCCAAAGGATGCTCTGTTCATGCATATGAAACATACAGAAGTATAGGGTCACCTTTATAAAGACATTTACCTGAGATACTGTAATTATATTATTTCTCACTCAGATGCCAGTGTGTTAACTGTCAGTAGGCGTTGCCTTTTTCCTGGTTACCCTTGCTACCTCTGCAAGTCCTTTCTTAAGGGAGGAAGGGGAAGTTCCATCACCTGGACATTTAAAAATAGATTGAACAACAATAAATATATTCTTGGGAACAGTCCTGCATGGCGAGGGGAGCACAGCTGATGATTTGACTTGATATATTTACCTATACATTCTATAATCTACAGCTCTCAGTGCAGTTGGTTAGCTCTTTTCAACATTCCTATTTTCTTCTTCTCCTAAAGGTCACTGCTCTCTGAGTTGCCTCATTGCCCAGAACATCAATAGTGAAAAGTGTATTACTAATTACTTGTTGTTTCTGATGTAAATGAAGAGCAGCAGGAATTAAAAGACTCTCCTGAGAAGAGATACTTATTGTACTGTATAATAAATTAACCCCCTATCTTGAAAGGGCAAACTACACTTTAAGCCCTGACAAATACACACATATACACATCTACAGAAATTCACAAATTGTTTCACAGAATGAATCCTTCATATGTGTTAGTACGAATCAATCACACAACTTTCTTGGGTCAATTATAGTAAGTTTTTACATTGTTTACTATCTATTTTTCCTCTTCCTCTTAGATACAAGCAAGGAGGAGAACCAGCAGAATGTGGCCAGTGAGCTTTCCATAGACCAGCAAGTGCTACCTGGACCACCAACAATCCACACATCATCCCACTTCAGGAACTTCTGATCTAATATGTTTCCGCAAATTTTTCATAGATTATAAGGCCAGCAGGGACCATTGTGATAATGCAGCCTGACTTCCTGTATAATGCAGGCCATAGGATTCCACAGAATTAACTCCTGTTTGAACCAGAGCATATCTTTTGAAAAACATCCAATCTTGATTTAAAGATTTCCAGTGATGGAAATTCCACCAAATCTGTTGGTAAATTGTTCCAGTGGTCAATTACACTGACTTTTTAGAATTTGCACCTTATTTGTAGGCTGAATTTGTCTAGCTTCAATTTCCAGCCCTTCTAGCTTCACTCTCTGTCATGGTTACCGGGCTCACTGCATCTCTGTCCCCTCCTTATCTCTTTGAGTTTCATCCCAGGCCTTTGGCTGTCACCTCTCTTGGGCTGGAATCACACAATCTCCCCGTTAGACCGGAACCTGGCTTCAGTCCCCTGTGATGAACTGTGATTACCATAGCAGGTCTGACTTGGACTTAGATCCTGCAAATCTGTTCCCTGTCTGAGCAACAACAATGGTAACCAGTAACTAGAGAGCCTTTTAAAGCAGAGTATTATTTATTAGAACAGCATTTCAGAGAACACATATCTTGAAAACAATAAATCAGTCTATACACATGCCTGCTTTTCCCTAAAGCTTAACATTCCCTGGAACGGGGAAGGCCAAGCTCCTCCAGACTCCTCTGCAGCATCTCTCTTCTCCATCAGACTCTCTCTCTCTCTCTCTCTTCAGCTTCTGACAATTGACACCTTTCCACCTTCTTCCTCTGACAGTTTAGTATTCTTTTGATCTCCAGGCTTGCAGCTGTTGGAGACAGAATACAGGATCCCTGAAGCTAAAGTGTGTGCCATTTTCTTTCAAGTGTGTGCCTGCATGCCATTACCTGGGAAGCCATTGTTTTGCCTTTATGCACAGACCCCACTGAATTAAAGGATTATAGGCATATAATAAAACATTGCACTACCCCCAATATAATATATATGTTAGATCTATACACAATCATACATGAAATTCTAATAACCCACCACAGTTACACAGTAACTTTACCTCACTGATGAGGTCACATAATTACATCTCAGCAGTCACAGATTATTACATAGCAGTTCCATGACCATCACACCTTCTCTTTGACAACTACATAGACTGAGATCCTTGAGTCTGCCACAATACGGCATGTTTTCTAATTCTTTAATCAATCTCATGGCTCTTCTCTGAACTCTCTCCAATTTACAAATATCCTTCTTAAACTGTGTGCACCAGAAATGGACAAAGTATTCCAGCAGCCATCACACCACTGCCAAATACAGAGGTAATGTAGGTTTCAGAGTAGCAGCCATGTTAGCCCTGGTCTACACTAGGACTTTAGGTCGAATTTAGCAGCGTTAGATCGATTTAAACCTGCACCCGTCCACACCATGAAGCCCTTTATTTCGACTTAAAGGGCTCTTAAAATCGATTTCCTTACTCCACCCCTGACAAGTGGATTAGCGCTTAAATCGACGTTGCCAGCTCGAATTTGGGGTACTGTGGACACAATTCGATGGTATTGGCCTCCGGGAGCTATCCCAGAGTGCTCCATTCTGACCGCTCTGGACAGCGCTCTCAACTCAGATGCACTGGCCAGGTAGACAGGAAAAGAACCGCGAACTTTTGAATCTCATTTCCTGTTTGGCCAGCGTGGCAAGCTGCAGGTGACCATGCAGAGCTCATCAGCACAGGTGACCATGATGGAGTCCCAGAATCGCAAAAGAGCTCCAGCATGGACCGAACGGGAGGTACGGGATCTGATCGCTGTTTGGGGAAAGGAATCCGTGCTATCAGAACTCCGTTCCAGTTTTCGAAATGCCAAAACCTTTCTGAAAATCTCCCAGGGCATGAAGGACAGAGGCCATAACAGGGACCCGAAGCAGTGCCGCGTGAAACTGAAGGAGCTGAGGCAAGCCTACCAGAAAACCAGAGAGGCGAACAGCCGCTCTGGGTCAGAGCCCCAAACATGCCGCTTCTATGATGAGCTGCATGCCATTTTAGGGGGTTCAGCCACCACTACCCCAGCCGTGTTGTTTGACTCCTTCAATGGAGATGGAGGCAATACGGAAGTAGGTTTTGGGGACGAAGAAGATGATGATGAGGAGGTTGTAGATAGCTCACAGCAAGCAAGCGGAGAAACCGGTTTTCCCGACAGCCAGGAACTGTTTCTCACCCTAGACCTGGAGCCAGTACCCCCCGAACCCACCCAAGGCTGCCTCCTGGACTCAGCAGGCGGAGAAGGGACCTCTGGTGAGTGTACCTTTTAAAATGCTATACATGGTTTAAAAGCAAGCATGTGAAAGGATTACTTTGCCCTGGCATTTGCGGTTCTGCCTTTGCAAAAGGTTTCTAGGGAGGGCAGCCTTATTTCGTCCTTCATGGTAGGACACTTTACCACTCCAGGCCAGTAACACGTACTCGGGAATCACTGTAGAACAAAGCATTGCAGTGTATGTTTGCTGGCATTCAACCAAAATCCGTTCACGCGGTGGGAGGAGGCAAAATGCGACCTTGTAAAGAAAGCACATGTGCTATGTATGTAATGTTAACAGCAAGGTTTACCCTGAAAGAGTGTAGCCACTGTTTTATAAAATGTGTCTTTTTAAATACCGCTGTCCCTTTTTTTTCCTCCACCAGCTGCATGTGTTTCAATGATCACAGGATCTTCTCCTTCCCTGAGGCTAGTGAAGCTTAGAAAGAAAAAAAAACGCACTCGCGATGAAATGTTCTCCGAGCTCATGCTGTCCTCCCACACTGACAGAGCACAGACGAATGCGTGGAGGCAAATAATGTCAGAGTGCAGGAAAGCACAAAATGACCGGGAGGAGAGGTGGAGGGCTGAAGAGAGTAAGTGGCGGGCTGAAGACAGGGCTGAAGCTCAAATGTGGCGGCAGCGTGATGAGAGGAGGCAGGATTCAATGCTGAGGCTGCTGCAGGACCAAACCAGTATGCTCCAGTGTATGGTTGAGCTGCAGCAAAGGCAGCTGGAGCACAGACTGCCACTGCAGCCCCTCTGTAACCAACCGCCCTCCTCCCCAAGTTCCATAGCCTCCACACCCAGACGCCCAAGAACGCGGTGGGGGGGCCTCCGGCCAACCAGCCACTCCACCACAGAGGATTGCCCAAAAAAAAGAAGGCTGTCATTCAATAAATTTTAAAGTTATAAACTTTTAAAGTGCTGTGCTTAAAGTGCTGTGTGGCATTTTCCTTCCCTCCTCCACCACCCCTCCTGGGATACCTTGGTAGTCATCCCCCTATTTGTGTGATGAATGAATAACGAATGCATGAATGTGAAGCAACAATGACTTTATTGGCTCTGCAAGCGGTGATCGAAGGGAGGAGGGGAGGGTGGTTAGCTTACAGGGAAGTAGAGTGAACCAAGGGGCGGGGGGGTTCATCAAGGAGAAACAAACAGAACTTTCACACCGTAGCCTGGCCAGTCATGAAACTGTTTTTCAAAGCTTCTCTGATGCGTACCGCGCCCTCCTGTGCTCTTCTAACCGCCCTGGTGTCTGGCTGCGCGTAACCAGCAGCCAGGCGATTTGCCTCAACCTCCCACCCCGCCATAAACGTCTCCCCCTTACTCTCACAGATATTGTGGAGCACACAGCAAGCAGTGGGAATATTGGTTTCGCTGAGGTCTAAGCGAGTCAGTAAACTGCGCCAGCGCGCCTTTAAACGTCCAAATGCACATTCTACCACCATTCTGCACTTGCTCAGCCTGTAGTTGAACAGCTCCTGACCACTGTCCAGGCTGCCTGTGTATGGCTTCATGAGCCATGGCATTAAGGGGTAGGCTGGGTCCCCAAGGATACATATAGGCATTTCAACATCCCCAACAGTTATTTTCTGGTCTGGGAATAAAGTCCCTTCCTGCAGCTTTTGAAACAGACCAGAGTTCCTGAAGATGCGAGCATCATGCACCTTTCCCGGCCATCCCACGTTGATGTTGGTGAAACGTCCCTTGTGATCCACCAGAGCTTGTAGCACTATCGAAAAGTACCCCTTGCGGTTTATGTACTCGGCGGCTTGGTGCTCCGGTGCCAAGATAGGGATATGGGTTCCGTCTATAGCCCCACCACAGTTAGGGAATCCCATTGCAGCAAACCCATCCACTATGACCTGCACATTTCCCAGGGTCACTACCCTTGATATCAGCAGATCTTTGATTGCGTGGGCTACTTGCATCACAGCAGCCCCCACAGTAGATTTGCCCACTCCAAATTGATTCCCAACTGACCGGTAGCTGTCTGGCGTTGCAAGCTTCCACAGGGCTATCGCCACTCGCTTCTCAACTGTGAGGGCTGCTCTCATCTTGGTATTCATGCGCTTCAGGGCAGGGGAAAGCAAGTCACAAAGTTCCATGAAAGTGCCCTTACGCATGCGAAAGTTTCGTAGCCACTGGGAATCGTCCCAGACCTGCAACACTATGCGGTCCCACCAGTCTGTGCTTGTTTCCCGAGCCCAGAATCGGCGTTCCACAGCATGAACCTGCCCCATTAGCACCATGATGCATGCATTGGCAGGGCCCATGCTTTCAGAGAAATCTGTGTCCATGTCCTGATCACTCACGGGACCGCGCTGACGTCGCCTCCTCGCCCGGTATCGCGTTGCCATGTTCTGGTGCTGCATATACTGCTGAATAATGCGTGTGGTGGTTAATGTGCTCCTAATTGCCAAAGTGAGCTGAGCGGGCTCCATGCTTGCCGTGGTATGGCGTCCGCACAGAAAAAAGGCGCGGAACGATTGTCTGCCGTTGCTCTGACGGAGGGAGGGGCGACTGACGACACGGCTTACAGGGTTGGCTTCAGGGAGCTAAAATCAACAAAGGGGGTGCCTGTACATCAAGGAGTATTTCAGGCAGGACTGCACGGAGGGTTCCAATAAGAAATGGTGCACCTAAGTTATCGTTGTTATTGGAACAAGGAGGTTAGGCTGGCCTCTGATTGATACATGGCTAGATTTACCTCGCTGCACCTTCTCTGTGAGTGACTGCAGTGTGACCTAGAGGAATGAGTCCCCTAGACAGGGGAGGAGGCAAATGAGTACAAAACAAATCTGGTCTATTTCTTGTTTTGACCCACTCCATCTATCTTTTACATCTTTGGCTGGCAGCAGACGGTGCAGAAGGACTGCATGCCATCCACATCTCATGGCTGCTCGGCAGAAGATGGTACAGTACGACTGCTAGCCATCCCCATCTCTTGCCTGCCTGGCAGAAGATGGTGCAATACGACTGCTAGCAATCCTCATCTCTTGCCTGCCTGGCAGAAGATGGTACAGTACGACTGCTAGCAGTCCGTATCGCCTGCCCGCTCACCATAAGACGGTTCAATAGGACTGACTGCAGGACTAAAGAGAATGACCTGGTCAAGTCACTCCAAATTTAGTCCCTGCGCCCATGTCTGCCCAGGCGCTCCCAGCCGACGCGGCCAGGAGCACCTCGGACACGATGAGGACGACTACCAATCGTATTGCACCGTCTGCTGCCACAAGGCAAAGGGTTGCTGCTACTGTGTAGCAATGCCGTACCGCGTCTGCCAGCACCCAGGAGACATAGGATGACGGTTACCTGAGCGGGCTCCATGCTTGCCATGGTATGGCGTCTGCACAGGTAACTCAGGATAAAAGGCGCGAAATGATTGTCTGCCCTTGCTTTCACGGGGGGAGGGAGGGAACGGGGGGCTGACGATATGTACCCAGAACCACCCGCGACAATGTTTTAGCCCCATCAGGCATTGGGATCTCAACCCAGAATTCCAATGGGCAGCGGAGACTGCGGGAACTGTGGGATAGCTACCCACAGTGCAACGCTCCGGAAGTCGACGCTTGCCTCGGTACTGTGGAAGCGCTCCGCCGAGTTAATGCACTTAATGCACTTAGAGCATTTTCTGTGGGGACACACACACTCGAATTTATAAAACCGATTTCTAAAAAACCGACTTCTATAAATTCGACCTTATTCCGTAGTGTAGACATACTCTTAGTCTGTATTCGCAAAAAGAAAAGGAGTACTTGTGGCACCTTAGAGACTAACCAATTTAATTGAGCATAAGCTTTCGTGAGCTATAGCTCACTTCATCGGATGCATAAAAGTGAAAAATGCAGTGAGGAGATTTTTATACACAAAGACCATGAAAAAAGTGTGTGTTTATCATTTCAAAAGGTTTTCTCTCCCCCCACCCCACTCTCCTGCTGGTAATAGCTTATCTAAAGTGATCACTCTCCTTACAATGTGTATGATAATCAAGGTGGGCCATTTCCAGCACAAATCCAGGTTTTCTCTCCCCCCACCCCACTCTCCTACTGGTAATAACTTATCGAAAGTGATCACTCTCCTTACAATGACAGGTTTCAGAGTAACAGCCATGTTAGTCTGTATTCTCAAAAAGAAAAGGAGTACTTATGGCACCTTAGAGACTAACCAATTTATCTGAGCATAAACTTTCGTGAGCTACAGCTCACTTCATCGGATGTAGCTCACAAAAGCTTATGCTCAAATAAACTGGTTAGTCTCTAAGGTGCCACAAGTACTCCTTTTCTCCTTACAGTGTGTATGATAATCAAGGTGGGCCATTTCCAGCATAAATCCAGGGTTTAACAAGGACGTTTGAGGAACGGGGATGGGGGTAGGAAAAAACAAGGGGAAATAGGTTACCTTGCATAATGGCTTAGCCACCCCCAGTCTCTACTCAAGCCTAAGTTAATTGTATCCAATTTGCAAATGAATTCCAATTCAACAGTTTCTCGCTGGAGTCTGGTTTTGAAGTTTTTCTATTGTAATATTGCAACTTTCATGTCTGTAATCGCGTGACCAGAGAGATTGAAGTGTTCTCCAACTGGTTCATGAATGTTATAATTCTTGACATCTGATTTGTGTCCATTTATTTTTTTTACGTAGAGACTGTCCAGTTTGACCAATGTACATGGCAGAGGGGCATTGCTGGCACATGATGGCATATATCACATTGGTAGACGTGCAGGTGAACGAGTCTCTGATAGTGTGGCTGATGTGATTAGGCCCTGTGATGGTGTCCCCTGAATAGATATGTGGACACAGTTGGCAACGGGCTTTGTTGCAAGGATAGGTTCCTGGGTTAGTGGTTCTGTTGTGTGGTATGTAGTTGCTGGTGAGTATTTGCTTCCGGTTGGGGGGCTGTCTGTAGGCAAGGACTGGCCTGTCTCCCAAGATTTGTGAGAGGGATGGGTCATCCTTCAGGATAGGTTGTAGATCCTTGATAATGCATTGGAGAGGTTTTAGTTGGGGGCTGAAGGTGACGGCTAGTGGCGTTCTGTTATTTTCTTTGTTAGGCCTGTCCTGTAGTAGGTGACTTCTGGGTATTCTTCTGGCTCTGTCAATCTGTTTCTTCACTTCAGCAGGTGGGTATTGTAGTTGTAAGAATGCTTGACAGAGGTAATGTAACCTCTCTACTCCTACTTGATAGTCCCCATTTTATACAGCCAAGGATCATATTAGCCCTTTTGGTCACAGCGTACAATACAACACTACCACTTTGATAAAATACCAACCAAATCACACCCCCACCCTTTTTCACAGCTGTGCAAATGAGACAAAGAAATTCAGTTAAGTATTAATGGCCCTACGGATATGAGCTTCTTTTTATTTTTGTCTTAGACTTTACGAGTCAAGAGCTAAAACTATTTTACAGACGCTGTACCAAAGAATAAAATGTGCAAATGTTTGTATAAAATACGGTTTCAGATTATTCTATTGAAGAAATATAATGGTGTAGAACTAGGCTAACCAGTTACTTTCTAAAAAATCAGTATAGAAAATAATGCTTCAACTTTCACCTGCAAACTGTGTTGAGGGATTTCAAATACAAGAGCTTTACAAAGTAAATCTAGAGTGAAAAAATATTTTTTTAATAAATCCTGTGCTAAATGAATACCATTAGGTAAAATATATTTAAAAAACAAAACATTTACTTACCTGTGTTACCGACACCTTTGATTATTAAAACTAAAAGAATTTTATGAGTCTTAGTTACTTTTCACTATTTATGCTGTTTGAGTTCTCTTTTAATTTCTCTCTTTTGGTCAATGAAAATAGTAATTTTTAATCAGTTTGTAATCAGTGTTCATGCACAAGTACAATGCTGCCATGTTAAATTTGCAAAAACACTGTAGGGGTATATTTGAATATAGTTTTCACTGGAATTATTTTTTTAAAACATGGAAGCATTCTTAGGTTTGTAAAGCTTTGTATAAAAAACCTGAACTTTGGGTCATATTTTGCTTAAAGGTTTCCCTTTAAGTTAACGGATTTTTTCCATCTCCATTCTCCCCATTAATTGTAATTGCCTATTAAAAGGAATTTGAATCCTAACACAGTGAAATCTATTTAAATATAGATCCCTTCCAAGTTAAATTAAACTCTTGCTCTCATGAGGAATACTGACAGATTATATATTTATGTCTCAACTCCCATTAAGCTTCCATTCCATTTAGAAATTTTCAATTTCATCTAACAGGCAGGCAAAGATCAATATGCTAAATGAAACTGTATTTGATACCCACTGATGCCTGGGGATTTTATTTGTCCATGTGCTATATAGATACTCATGCAGCGATAGTTACCAGCAGTACATGAAGGAGCCAATAAACTATCTCAGGTTTATGTAACAGTAATTTAAATATACTTTGTCTAAAATATTACCTAGATTCACCAAATTAACATCTTCTCCCTGGACCTTCCTGCCTCAGTAACCAAGCTTGGCCCAAGGGGTTTAGGTGGGAGGGAAGGAAGGCTACATTCCACAGACACAGTTGCAGTCCTAAGGCTATAACTATCCCCTGCTGCTTCTCCCCTCTGCTCCATTTACAGGAGTCAAAGGCTGCTGGTGGGGTAACAGGTACACTGGTCCTGCCCAGCTCTTCCCCCAGCCAACCCCTGCTTACCTGAGAACCACACAGGGAGACCTACAGTGCACAGGCTCCCCAAATCCTAACTCAAACTGCAGCACAGTTCTGCTGTTTCTTGGGCACAACATAGTGGAGGAAGGGAGTGGGAGTTGACCCCATATGCATAGTGGCAACACTTGGCTACCAGATTCATGGCTACCAGAACTTAACTAAATCCCAGTAGCTATTTTCTTTTCCTTTCAGTTATTCTGATCAGTCAGGCAGCTGGAAACCAATAGAAAATGTGCACTTCAGCTAACCATTCCTCTTCCCTGACTTTTCCAGGTAAGGCAACAAAATTTTCTCTCTCCAGGTAACAGATTCACACCTTTATGAGAGGGAATGCTTAATTTGCTCATCAATAAAGAATCCAGCTGCTAAAATTCTGGAGTGCTGCTACAGTGAGCTGCAATCTCTGTATCTCAGAAGCGTTACTTAGTTGGGAGAGCTTCAAGAAAAAAACAGTGAAAGTGATGATTTTAGCAGTGTTGAGGGTTCAGCAGGATTTAGTCACAAAAATTAGCTTGGACTATGCTGCTGGGGACTATGCTGCTCTTTTGCAATGAGCTGAAAGAAAAAGGTCATGACCATTGTGTTCATTTACTATCACAATTAAAAAACAACAACAACAACAACAAGAAACAACATTCTGTGGGAAAGGAGGAAGAAAAGAAAGAACAGGATTTTTGTTTCTATCTTGAAAATTTGATTTCTACAAGAGTCACCAATATTCTGGGGTTCTGTATATAGCTCTGTCCTAAAACATATAAGATTTCCAGAGCTAAGATTGCTAAGGAAATATTCAATGCATTAGAGCAAGAGAGTGTTGCAGGGAGGGACAGAAGAACATGAAAATGTCTGACCAGCTGACTGGTGGAGATACGATACTTACCATTAACAACTCAGCATGTGCCAATGGTTACTACACAGGGTGTCATTGAAATTACCAGGTTTATACTTGCATTTAAAATAAGAGCTTTCTATGTCAGGTGGTAATAGCTGGTGAATGTTTTTTTAATGATTTCTACTGCACCACATGAATTCAGAAGGAAAAGAAGAAACTCTGGTGCCTAGCTTATAGGAAATATTCAAAGAAATCCCATTTTCAATGTTGTAACAACATTTAACTTCCTCTCCTTTCCCTTCTCTCCCATTGGCTTCCACTCTCCTCTCTTTTTCTCCATTATACATTTGTTTTCTGTACTGAAATGTACCGCTGCATGACTGAGTCAGTTTGGTATAAGTGGACCATTGGAGTTAGTATTCTATGATTAACACTGGTTTCTCTATGATAAGTAAAGCTGGTGAATACATATTCGTTCTTTATTTTCCTAGGCCAAGGATGGATAGCTCAGCAAACTAATAACTTTGCAGCTTTTTGGTCGCAGAGGAACTGAAATATTCAAAATCCCTGGCACAAGACCAAATGAAGAACCTGCCATAGAAAGAAAAGACTAAAAGACTGTGAGCATACAACCGTATGCAGCTGTCATCCATCAGAATAATTAATATTCATGTCATCAAAACAAGATCAAAACATTAGTAGCCTGATCAAGTTGTACCTCCATTAATACTGGGTTTGTTACTAGTGTGTAATATCTGACTAGCAATACGCCAGCAGATAACAGACATACAAAAGTTGTGAACTTGTGGCATCTCTATCATAAATGATTGGGAAGAAGAAATAAAGAGCACATTATGAATTTCACAGATTATACTAAATTGGGGGTGTTGTGAAGAGCAGCAAGGACAGAGAAATAACATAAAGCGAGCAAGAGACATTGGAGACATCAGCAGAAAGCAACAAAATGGTGATTGACATTGAGAAAGGCAAGTTAAGATGGAAAATTACAACACATATTTTACAAGAAGACAGAACCAGTACTTTGAAAGTAGCAATGTCAAAAATAGAGATTTGGGGTGACAGTGGACAGCAAAGTGAAGTGTTATATGGCATAAAATAAAACAAAATCTCATCAGTCTGAGGCTAAATTGCAGACCAGTGCAAAGACCAGTGAGGTGATGATGCCTCTGTATACAAAGCTGGTGAGATAAATTGTTGGATGCTGGAATACTGTGTTCATCTCTAAGCACAATAATACAATAAAGCAGTGCACAAATTGCAGGGCATTCAGAGGAAAAACAACAAATATGATCAAGTGTCTGGGGAGAATGCTTACAAGGAAGGATAAAATGAGCTAAATCTGTTTAGTCTGGCTAAACAACTAAGAGATGATATATTAACAGCAGCAAGTATTTGATGCGTGAACATTAAAAAGGGAGAACAATTGTTTAGGGAGGTGCAAAGGGTAATAGTAATAAGATGAAAGCAAGAACGGGTAAATAAATACATTTAAGATGACTATCAGGAGAACAGTGAAATCTACCGAACGGTGGAATAGCATCCCAAGAGAAGTGGTGGGCGGGGGGGAGGGGTCCATTGCCTGTAAGATTTAAAACAAGACCTGAGAAAGCAGTGGGGAATGCACCCCAAGCAAGCAGGTAGGTGAGTGTGGAGACTCAGAAGTAGAGCTGGTTGAATGTAGAAATTTCTGATTCACAGGAAATTCTGGGGGAAAAATAAATCATCCCTTTTAAGAAGGAAGAGTATAAAAATGCCCATAGAAGAGAAAATCTAAACATTTGTTTTGGAATAATCAAAATGTTTCATTAAGAAAACTGCAATGAAATTGAGCCTGGGAGCCCAAGCTCCGAGGCTTCCAATTTCCCATCAGCCCTAATTGACTGATGAGGAGCCAGGAGCACCCTTCAAGATTCCTGCCTCCACAGCAAAGAGCCTGGAAGCCACAACAGCCCCAGGATTTCCAGGCTCCCATCTCCACAGCAGGAAGCCTGGAAGCTCTGGAATCCCCAGGGTCTACAACTCTCAGGGTAGTCCCCAACAGCCAGCAAGGAAAGCTGGCTGGTTTCTAATGGGGGTTTGCTGAAATCTAAACGTTTCTCCACAACAGTTTGGTTTTGATGAATTGGTATTTTCCAATCAAAACCTGTTTCATTCAAAAATTCTCTACCAGCTCTATTTAAAAGCTCTTTTCTGTTTTTAATTTCTATAACTACCTGCTGTATTACAGGCAGAGATTGTACTTTGTTCTCAGAATTAAGCTATAAGATACTTGATCTCAAATGGATGGCCCTTGCTCCTGAGAAATATAGGGCATGCATCATATGCCTCATTTTATCACCTATCTGGGAGTGTGCAGCTACTGCATATGAATCTATACAAGCTAAAACCAGTTTCCCAATGACAGTTCTGTTTTCTATGTCAATAATTAGACAGTACTTGTTCATTAGCCTTTTAACAAATACTTCACATTTCCTAAGCTTCTCCAGCAGAAAAGGACACTAAAGAAAAAATGCTAAATAATAAAATTATTATTAACAGAGGAAGAGAGGGAGAAACAAATCATTTTTCCAGTTTTTTCCCCTCTGTAACAATATTATGACTTCCAATAAGAAATGCACACTTCACCTCTCATGCTCAAGGTGCTCAAATAATTGCATATATCAAGTAATGAGATCTTTGTCCTTCCCTTCCCTTGAAGGAGGAGGTATACAATTGCCTTAAAAAAATTCTATAAACAATCCCATTTCTTCTTCCTTTCACAAAGAAATACAAGATGTTGCTAAAGTGGGGTTGTCATAAATATAGAGGGAAGGGTAAACCCCTTTAAAATCCCTCCTGGCCAGAGTAAAACTCCTCTCACCTATAAAGGGTTAAGAAGCTAAAGGTAACCTCGCTGGCACCTGACCAAAATGACCAATGAGGAGACAAGATACTTTCAAAAGCTGGGAGGAGGGAGAGAAACAAAGGGTCTGTGTGTGTCTGTCTTTATGCTGTTTTGGCCGGGGATAGACAAGGAATGGAGTCTTAGAACTTTTAGTAAGTAATCTAGCTAGGTACGTGTTAGATTATGATTTCTTTAAATGGCTGAGAAAAGAATTGTGCTGAATAGAATAAATATTTCTGTCTGTGTATCTTTTTTGTAACTTAAGTTTTGCCTAGAGGGATTCTCTATGTTTTGAATCTAATTACCCTGTAAGGCATCCTGATTTTACAGAGGTGATTTATTTACTTCTATTTACTTCTATTTCTATTAAAAGTCTTCTTGTAAGAAAACTGAATGCTTTTTCATTTTTCTCAGATCCAAGGGTTTGGGTCTGTGGTCACCTATGCAAATTGGTGAGGCTTTTTATCCAACATTTCCCAGGAAAGGGGGGGTGCAAGTGTTGGGAGGATTGTTCATTGTTCTTAAGATCCAAGGGTCTGGGTCTGTAGTCACCTAGGCAAATTGGTGAGGCTTTTTACCAAACCTTGTCCAGGAAGTGGGGTGCAAGGTTTTGGGAAGTATTTTGGGGGGAAAGACGTTTCCAAACAGCTCTTCCCCAGTAACCAGTATTTGTTTGGTGGTGGTAGCAGCCAATCCAAGGACAAAGGGTGGAATATTTTGTACCTTGGGGAAGTTTTGACCTAAGCTGGTAAAGATAAGCTTAGGAGGTTTTTCATGCAGGTCCCCACATCTGTACCCTAGAGTTCAGAGTGGGGGAGGAACCTTGATAGGGGTCACTTGCAGTATTTAGATTATTATACTAAATGCAATGGTTTGACACAGGTCTCTGGGGCTCTTAACTAACAGATCATCTCTGAATATGACACTGTGTGCATGAAATTGTCCCCTTAAGTAACAAGGGAATTGCAGCAACTTTATGACTCTAGGGCTCTGACCTGCAACATATTGAGTACTTTGGCCCAAACCAGCAGTGCACATAAATGTAAGCTTAATTGTGCCATCAAATTTTCATACATAATGTGACTACACACATGGTTAAAGTTAAGCACGTGGATAAGCGCTTTACTGAACTGGGGCCAGTGTGTTCAGCATTTTGCAGGATAAAACCTAAAGTTTATAAGATGAGTTTCAAGTGAAGTAGGTAACATGATACAGATATTATCTGCTTCAGAGCAGATTCTGCAGTGTGATATATTCATGGTTATACTTTAGGATGTGACCTCTAGTTCAAATGTTACTGCTGTTAAACTGGGAATCATTCAAAAAAGGAGATGTGAAGTGTTTTTTTTTCTTAATTCAATAGTGATTTACTCTATCGCAAATATAGTGAAACAAGTGCCAATAGTAATACCATAGATCAGTGGTCACCAGCCAGTTGATCGTGAGGATCTCCCAGTCAATTGCGATCTCCGGCAGCACAGCAGGGCTGCCTCTAAGACAGGCTCCTTACCTGTCCTGGAAGCAATCAGCAGGATGGAGGGGCAGGGATCTCCCTCCACGGCCTGCTCCTGCCTGCAAGCACCGCCCCTGCAGCTCCCATTGGCCGGGAATGGGGAGTTGTGGTCAATGGGAGCTGAGGGGGCAGTGCTTGCAGAGAGGGGCAGTGCGTGGAGCCATGTGCTGCCCCCCCAGCCTCCCTGGGGCCGCAGAGGTGCATTGGCCCCTTCTGGAAGCGGCATGAGGCCGGGGTAGGCAGGGAGCCTGTCTTAGCAGCAGCCACTCTGCGCCGCCAACCGGGAGCCGCCAGAGGTAAGTGCTGCCCAGTGGGAGGCCACACCCCAACCCCCAGCTCTGAGCCTCCTCCCAGAGCCAGCACCCCGAACCCCCTTCTGCACCCCAGCCCTGATCTCCATCCCCTCCTGCACCCCAACACTCTGCCCCAGCCTAGAGCCCCCTCCTGCACCCAAACTCCCTCCCAGAGCTTGCACCCCTCACCACCTCCTGCACCCCAACCCCTGCTCCAGGCTCAGCCCAGAGCCCCCTCCCACACTGTGAACCCCTTGGCCCCAGCCCAGAGCCTGCACCCCCTCCCAAACCCTAACTCCCTACCCCAACTCAGTGAAAGTGAGTGAGGGTGAGGGAGAGCAAGTGACAGAGAGAGGGGGGATGGAGTGAGTGGGACGGGGCATCGGGGAAGGGGCGAGGGCTCGGGGAAGGAATGGGGTAGATCCTGGGTTGCCCTTAAATTCAAAAAGTGATCTTGGGTGTAAAAAGGTTGGAGACCACCGCCATATACCGACTCAGTTCATCAGCAGGTTCTGTACTCAGTTACAAATTAGTAATCCTAGGACCTAAAATAGTCATGTCAAACTCTTAGGGCCAGACCCTGAGCTGTGGCTGATGAGCATGTGGTGCAGCACAGGACAGGTACACAAAGGTGCCATTTCCGCCCTACAGTCTTCAGCCAGCTCAGCACTGATTTGGGTCCTTGCTGAGATTAGATCATCCTGCAAGCTGTTGTAAATGGCACTGACTGCCAGTAGGCCCCAAGAGGTCGAGGACATCCAGGTCACACCCCCTTCGACCAGCCATACCTCCTGTACCAGGGGCCTGGGACAGAATAGTATAGGAGTCACTGTAGTTGCTCTGTGCTACTGAGAACTCTTCTATTCAAGCAGCTCAGTAAACTGACTGTAGGAGAACCACGCATTGCTAGAGTGGTGCAAAATGGATGCAGCGCATCTGTGATTATGGCTTTAGCATTAACAGACGTTTGCATACATGATAATAATAATTAAAAAACCCAACAAAAGCTAAGAAAAATCTAAACAAGAAACAGAGTTTCTAAAATAGGGAAAAATTAAAGTTTCTGAATAATGAAATCAGATTATGTTGACATGTCGTGAGTCTCAATCCGAAAAACTGATAGAGACGTGTATCTAGAAATACTCCTACCCATAACTGGTTTGAAAATCATTACCTAACTCCAGTTTCACAGGAGCAACAGATTAAAGAGAGAGTTCAAGAGGGTCATGCACTATTAGAGCATAGGACTAAGATCTGGGGACTCCTACGCATAGCTCTAACACTAATTAGTTCTGTGATCTTGGGAAGATCACCTAACTTCTCTGCTTCAACTTCCCCTCCATAAAATGAGGATAAACAGTCCTTAGCTACCTGCCTCTCAGTGGTGATGTGAAGATTAATTAGTTTATGTGTGCAAAGTGACCTGAAGATGATACATGCTATATATCTTAAGTGCTATACAGTGTAATTATTTTTAAAACTAAAGAAGAATCATTAGGTGCCATTTTTGTTTAAAAATAGTAAAAGTTGTGTAGAAATGTCTTTGAATAGTCATGGACAAATTAAACATATGGTTGAAACAGTATGTGACACAAAAACAGGTTTTCAAAAGCACCTAAACAACATAGGAACACAAGTCTCATTGATTTCCAGTCAAATTTGTGCTGCTAAATCACTTAGGCACATTTGAAAATCTCACCCATTAAGTATAAAAAAGGGGTCATTATCATATCATCACAGATTTAGATTCATTTCCAGTCCTCAGATGAAAATTTCTGTGTCAGTGATCTCTCAGTGTTCATACATATTTTAAATTTGGCTAGTTACTGGGAATCGCCAGTGATTCTGGATTAGTGAAAGCGAACTTGTCCATTGCTTTCTATAATTGTATAATAAATTTCCGTTTTGTAGAGCTTACAGATAGGAACAAGTCTGCCCATCAGGAAAGAAAAAGCTTATGTCCAGCTAGTTGCTACAAGCATTAACCTTTAAAAAAAATAACATATAGCACAAAGGTAATAGATGAACTAGCTGCCCATAAAGGTTGAAGAATTTCCCTCATAAGTCACTAAGCTTCATTTTTAAGTTACTATTTACAAACATGCAACTTGAGGCAAAATACAAGAATTGATCAAACGGTGTTGGATTTCTCCCTTTTCTTTTATTTCTTCCTCTCACGTCTTGTCAGAATGAAGAATGCAGAACAAATACCCAGCATGTTACACATTCAGTTTCAATTTAACATCGTCGAGGGAGTGGAATATGTTACATTCAGTGTAATAAAAAGATGGAAGGCAAGAGAGGGAAAGAAACTTGAATGTATGAAGAGTGATTCTCTCTCCCATGGCCTATAGCATTTTTAGTGTTTTTCCCATTATGGGATGACATTATGGGATGACTACCTCAGCTTTAATTGAAAATGTATAAAATAGATGTTCTAACATTTAAGTACTCCTTGTCCAATGTCAAGAATATATAAGTAGATGGTATTAACAACTAGTAACAATGTTCAATCAATCAAGTTCTGTTTACAATAACATTACATCGAGCAGCCGGTGTTACAGAACAAGAAAACAATAATGTAACATGCAAATTCTTCTGAGAGTAAACATATACAAGGGAGTTATATAGAGCAAATCATTTAACTACTGTAGAATAAGTTATAATGATATGTAAGCTTCAGATATACTTCTAGTAAACATTTATTGCATATAGTGCATAATGAAGTAGTGCTCTAAGGTTTTTACTGGAATGCTATTTCTCCAGACATTCAAAGATCATTAACCATCACAACAGAGGCAAACAGCAAATGTGACATATACCTATAAAAATACCACTTACCAGCTGTTCTCTGGAAGAGGTATGTTGTGTTCATTGGAGTCATTAGGGTATGTGAAATTTTCCAGCTGTTCATAATGAAAAGGGCTGAACATCGGGATTTTGTTGAGGGAGAAAGCGCGAGAGAAAACAAATAAAAACAAAACAAACAAAACAACCCAAACCCAGTATCACTCGGTGTCATAATGGCAGCAGAGGGTACCCCACATGTTACTGTTTGTCTGAGCAGAAAAGTGCATCTCCATGTTTCTGTAAACTATGGTGAATGTTCAGTTAAGAGCCATGTCCACATGTTTTTCTACCTGGCTTTGGCCAGTCCTTATCAGATGGCTTTCTAACCATTTACATGTTTACATGACCTGAAGATGTTACAAATGGCACATTTACATGTAACATGTAATGGCATGATTTTCTGCCACCAGTGTCCTTATGCTATTTGTTAATGTGGCACAGGTTCATGGCATGGGACATGTCTCTTACTGTCAAGCATTTTGTCTGCAGCATGCATGCCTGAGCAGAAAAATCAACGTGTGACATGCTTTGCAATTCACTAACGGTGGCATGCCACATGTTACAAAATGCTGCAGTCCCCTCACATATTGCTGTAAGAGCAATTGCCATTCAGCTGTGTTCTCGCAGGTGAGGGTCTGAAACAGTAAAATGAAAAGAAGAACATTTCTAATTTACATCAATAGCTTGAGCTACATAATTGGAATGAGTTTGCTTATAAAATGAAAATTAGCATTATTACAGCTATCACAAGGAATAAAATCTCTATACATGCAAGCATGTCATTCATTCATTTATTTATTTATGGATCTACAGAGTCCTCTAGTATGTGCCACAAATCCATGTGGTGTCCCCGAGTGAGGGATTTTATATTTAGATCTCTGGTAGGATGCAAGATGTGTAAAATCACAACTAGGCAGAGAGCTTTCTACTAATGGAGACTGCTTTGTATGGGTCATTCCAGCAAGTGTATGAAGTATCTTGAACTAAGGAAACATCTGGCATGCAGCTAACCCCTTGTGTTTGATGGACTGATATGCAGGACTTGAAACTTTCCACTTTTTGAGAAGATACTTCACTTCTTTCATTCAAGCACTGCCATTTTCAGACATATTGGGTGAAATAATGGCCCTATTGAAGTCAAAGGGGGGGTTGCCATTTACTTCAGTTGGGCCACAATTTCACCCAATGTACCTTAATTTCCTTTGACACTAATTTCACATTTATGTGAGTGGAAGGAGAGTGGAAGGAAAGGGGTAGAGCTGTGTTCCCTTGCTGATACTTGGAGGAAGCGGCAGGCCTTCTCCTCCAGTCAAACTCCATTTTTTGGAGAGGGAGTAGAATTAGCGAATGATATAATGATCATATCCCATGAAATAAGAATGGGATGTATTTTTTATCCCCATGATTACAGCCGTTGGTTCAATAATGACATACAGGTACATATATTTTTGTCCATGCTCTCTATGTTATTAGCACCATGGCCAAGATACTTAAAGTTTTAGATGATTTTATAAGAATCACATTTATTATGCTATGCCATTTATAACAAAAGTAAACTAGCCATTTGAAGTAAAAAATGTGGGGGGGGGCAGATTAGGTGGAAGTGGAGAGTCAAGAAGATTTTAAGGCACATATGCTCATTAAAAATGAATGTACAAAATTGTTCACTGATGCAAATAATAGTTTACAATTTATTTTCTGTATAATAAAGTTATTGATTTATGGGGAATGGCTTTTTTTTATACTACCTATAGTAAATACATCAAAACTTGATTTTTCATAAAAAACCAAATACAGTACTTCCATCAGTATTTAGATATCACAATATGACCTCTCCTGAATGTTTGTTTCACGCTGGGTCTTTAGGGATCGATTATATTGTCATGCCAAATATACAGACTAACCCAAATGGATGAGTTTGTATCAGCAAAACTAAATCCGAAGTGCTATGGATCAGATTCCAGAAGACTGTGACTTGGAACATCATGCTGAAGTGCTGCCAGCCGAGAGTCTGGGCTCTATGAGCCAATCCTCAGAGCTCTTTTGACAGAAGAGGGCCAGCTACAAGGGGAAGTAGTTAGTCAAGACTGGCCCATGCTCCAGGAGCCTGTGGGGAGAAGTCTGGCTGCGTCCCCTTTTTTGGCTCCTGCTGTCCGTCACTGGAGCATAAGTTTCACTGGGAAGGCAATTCAACATGTCATGTTTACACAACGTTTATATTGCAACATATTGCAACCAAGTATGGGTTCAGGATTCACTGATTTTGTAGCTAATTTCCAAACATGAAAAAGTCTGGGTTTACCCACACCTATTCTTTATTCATTATTCTGTCTCTTACACACTTTCCCATTGGGTGTATATCTACAAACCTTTCTATGCTGCAGTTATATTTTCCTGTTTTCTGGAGTAAAGAAAAATGATGAAAATGCAGGATTGCAGTGATAGTGTCTATTAAGATGCTGTAGGTCTTGTCAGTTATCTGAGCTGATGTTTGCAGTAGATAAAACAACAACTGTCTGTTGTAGCTGGCTGGCCAAAAACAACAAAAAAAAATTAAAAGCACAGAACTGTTTTGTTCAATTAGGCAAGTGTCCTACCATCTGGCATTAATTACATTAAACAGTAATAAAAATGGTCTCAGACTGTGAAAAAGGAAAGAGTTCCCCCAAAACCTGTAGTAAGCAAACAAATTGGGGTGTAGGAAAAAACCCTCCCACTTTCAAAAATCTCCCTAGCTATTTATCTTGTGTCTTGAAATGACCATACCAGAAGGCTGAGATAAGCAGAAAGCTTCCTGCTTAATAATAATTATGCTAGATAGTGGGTCACTATGTCTCCCAAGGAAATTGAATCACCCATTACCTCCATCAGCAGATGGAGTGAGAAGAACATCAATCATGCATTTTCTAGAAACTCTAGGCCGACAGAATCAGCATTTTTCTTTTATACATGATAAGGCAAATTACCATTTCCTGCAAATGGACAATAAAAGAATTAACTCTTAGACAACTGAAACTCAGTAAAGAGGGCAAGTTCAATCATCAGCCTTTTGGGACTCAAGGTATCCTACTGATTAATTCACAATTACTGTAGCTAGTATGATTACATGATCAGAAGCTTGCACTCGTTAAAAAGTGATGAAGTCAGCTGTTTATACATTTATCATATATCTACTTGATATTTCTTGCATGTCTTCTTTCTTACCTCTAAGTGTTTGCAGTTCAAATGGGATAATTAGGAGGCATCTAATAAAATATAATTTGCTAAGGGTTAAAAACAAGGACACATTTAGGTTTCCTAGAACAACAAAAACAATGTGTAACAGATCATCTTGTAAAGCAGTCCCTGCTGACAAAAAATTGCTTATTTCAATTTAAGAATAGACTTGTAAGCACAGTTAAGGGAAAATCATTCAGGACAGCAAAAAAGATGCCGTTGAAGAGTAAAATCACTAAAAGTCAGGAGTTTTAGTTGTGATAAATCTGTGCATTTTAATTGTAAAAATAGCATTTTATTTGTAAAAACAGAGGTTAATGTGATTTTGGATGGTATAATAGTCTCTATTAAATGTTAATAGCTTAAAAACCTGTGGGAATTTTTCATTGTAATTTAGGGAAATGTATAGCTTTCCGTGATAGAAGCTGAAATGATTTTTATGCAAAGTAACTTACAGCAGTAATAGCTGAATCTATTCTTCTTGCTTTGGAATGTACAGCACTGGAAGACTGTATGCTCTGAGATCAGAAGAAAGCTTGAGTCTTGCCTATTCCCCTGGAAAGGGGGCAGTGGGGACACCTTAGAACATCAGCTTGTGGAGATGCAAAGTATCCCACACTCCTGAATCACACTGCCTCTGTGCTCCCGGGAGCTTTAGGTGGCATTCTGTATCTGCCTCCCTGAGGCTGAATGTTCCTGGTATCTATGTGGAGTCACATCACCTCAATGCAGGGCTCTACCTTACAAATATGAGTGAATTCTTAATGGTCTTCCAGACATTTTAATGCTTAGGATTTTTTGTAATTATCTTCTTGACACATAGTTTAATTAAAGTTTAATATTTAATCACTGAAACAACCCTAACTTTACATTAAAGTTTTTTTTTGGTGTGGAGGAAAATTAAAAAAAAAAAAGTGAGTATTAAAAAGACTTCCTGAGATTTTTAAGTTAAAAAGTGGCAGCTGCAGAACAAGGTCAGAACTAGGGGAGTTGAATCTAAGGAGAGGAAATGGGAGAGCATAAGTGTGCAGAGGAGAACAGGAAAGTCAGGGGGAGATAGAGGAGGGAAAATAATCACAAAGAGGTGGAGGAAGACAACAGTGAGGTATGAGAGGTGGAGAAGGTGCGAGAAGATGGAAGATAGAGGGTGTAGTGACAGGAGAAGGAAGTGAAGGGAAGATTAAAATCCATACACTAAAACAAGTATCCTTTGCAAACAAATTCTATCTGGGATTGCTAGAGAATTCACAATCCACACGTAGTATATAAATGTCACCAGAAAATCATCATAGCTTTGTAATGCATAGCTTCTTCTCATTTATCCTGTTGTCCTAGTGAAATCCAAGATCAAACTCTGCCCTGAATCCCAACTGATGCAGAACTTCAGTAGCTTCAAAAAAGTTGCATGGGATGTAAGTCAGGGCAAAATTTGGTCCTGAATATTAATTTATTATTTATACGGATTTCCCAAAAAGGATCTATCTGCAAGTCTAGGTGCCATATCCTATTCATAAAAACACTCAAAAATTCCCATTACAACCCTGTGCCCCAGACAAAATAGAGCTATGTGAGTTATAGACATACATACATGCAGAGGATGCATTATAAAGGTCCCTTTGAAGAAAGATTCGATTTGCAGGGCACATTTTAAGGGGTTCAGCGGGCGATGCACGTTTACGGGCACTAGAAGGGAAAGTTGATGGCAGAAGAACACAAGGCAGAAAAAGGAAAATCTTGGATGGATGACGTGATATCCTGGGTATATCAAAAGGATGGTTCATCCACAAAGAAATTAGCAGAGGATCATACGGAATGGTCTACCACGGTTGCAAACCTCCAGTTATGGAGATCCACGTAGGAAGAAGATCAAGTAACAGCTTCTGAAGAAAATTAGATTTAGGGTGAAAAATCACCTACATATTCTTCCATCAGGGTGTTCAGTAAAGAATGCCACCTGCTACCACATTATTCAAATACCTAGAAATACATTAAGGCTTTAAGAGGGCAGACATGTAGAAATTCAATCTCTTCTACAAAGGCTTCACTGAAGGTATGTGACAAGCAGCTTTTTACGAGTTATTCAATGACAAATCAGGATTAGTATGTATCTCTAAGACACAGAGAAGCAGTGAATTGAAAGAATCTACTGATACTACACATCCACTCTTTGTAATCCAGGGTCTTTGCAAAAGCTTATCTGGCTGAGAACAATCTCATTACAGCCCGCTGAATAGATCCAGTATTAGTATTAGCCCTTCTGGCACTTTAATCCTATTACAGTACCTGCTTGTGCATATAATATTTGTACCTCTAGAATAAAATTGCAGCTCATTACTGTGTTATCTCCATTTACTATTGTTCTGTGTCTTGATTAACTTCTTCTGACACTTAAGGCAGATGTACATACATGTAATTCTGGTCTTAATGTAGAAAGAAAAATATTTTGATCCAGCAAATGTAAAGGAGATATCTTGCCTATCATCTCAACAGGTGACTGTTCAGTTAGACCACAACTGTTGCTACAACTCCTGTCATGCACTCAGTGACAACCAAACAAAGATAGGAGTTAATTAGTTAGGTTCTCCATGCCCCTTATCCTTACTATATTTGCAGAGCCTCTATAAAACACATTAACTCACCAAGAATGTTAGACTTAGCAGCAGGTGGAATCTTTGCCTTTAAAATTCAAAAAACTCTTATCTTAAAAAGGAAAAAAGAGTACTACACAACATCTGTGAGAGGTAGGGAAGTGTACAGATTGAGAACTGAGGCAAAGACAGATAAGTGACTTGACTATGGTCAAACAGGAAAGCTGTGGCAGATCTAAGAATTGCATCCAGATTTCCGGAGTCCCAGTCCAATGCAATAACCACAAAACATTTCTTTCCTCTCCCACCAATCCCAGTTCTTCTCTCTCCTCCCGATCTGCTCTGGAAGGGCATAGTACTACCTGCATTGCAGTTGTATCTGTGTAGCCTGCTCAGCATAAACAGTTATGAAATATCTGAAGGGAGCTTAGACCTCATTTGCATGAGCTTCCAATCCCTTCAGCAGCTCTATGGGTCTCAGCTATGGATTTACTCCAGCAGTTCTCGAACTGTGGGTCAGGATCCCAAAGTGGGTCACGATCCCCTTTGAATGGGGTTGCCAGGACTGGCTTAGACTTGATGGGGTCAGGGGCTGAAGCCAAAGCCCCACTGCCCAGGGCCAGGGCCAGGGCCAAAGCCAAAGCCCAAGGGCTTCAGCCCTGGGTGGCAGGGATCAGGTTGCAGGTCCCCTGCCTGGGACTGAAGCCCTTGAGCTTCAGCTTTGGCTCCCCTGCCCAGAGTGGTGGGGTTGGGGTGGACACAGGTTTCGGTTCCCCCTCCTGGGTTGTGAAGTAATTTTTGTTGTCAGAGGGTGCTGCGGTGCCATGAAGTTTGAGAACCCCTGATCTACTGCATGCTGCTTCCATATGAGCTGATGACCTCAGAATCAGTTAGGCTGGTGTGAAGTCTCCATATTCAGGAGTATAAGAGTCATGCGTCTCTTATTCCTACAAAAGAAAGGTGTCAGGATTTTGCCCTTATTGAATAATTAATAGTTATTGGAAATTTTAACAATGACATAGTAATGTGAAATTTAGCGAGGCTATATGGGAGGGACTGGATGAGCATGTGAATGTTGGCTGGGAGTGATTAGTGCACTCATTCAAAATGTTTCTTTCCTAAAATCAGATTCATTTTTTGGAATAAAAATTCAGATCTTAATTCCGATGAAACATTTTAACTACTATGGAGAATGGTAGAAATGTAGGGCTGGAAGGGACCTAAAAAAGTAGGGTCCAGCCCCCTGTGCAGTGGCAGGACCAAGTAAAGTTAGACCATCTATGACAGGTATTTGTCCAACCTGTTTTTAAAAACCTCCCTTGATGTGGATTCCACAACCTCCCTTGGAAGCATATTACAGAGCTTAACTATACTTGTAGTTGAAATTTTTTTCTAATATCGAACCTAAATCTGCTTTGCTGCAGATTTCAGTGGATATGGAGAATAACTGATCATTGTTCTCTTTATGACACCCTTAACATATTTGAAGACAGTAATCAGGTCTCCCTCAGTCTTCCTTTCTCAAGACTAAACTTGCCCAGCTTTTCTAACCTACCTCATAGCTCAGGTTTTTCTAAACCTTTAGACTCTCTTCAATTTGTCCACATCTTTCCTAGTGTGGTGTCCACAACTGGACACAATACTCCAGCTGAGGCCTCACCATTGCTGTGTGGAATGGAAAAGGTCTCACATAGGACACTGCTGTTAATATACGCAGAATTATATTAGCCTTTTTCCCAGCTGCATCACATTGTTGACTCATATTCAATTTGTGATCCACTAGAACCCCCAAGTCTTTTTCTGCAGTACTACCACCATGATAGTTATTCACCATTTTATAGTTGGGCATTTGACGTTTCCTTCCTAACTGTAATACTTTGCATTCGTCTTTATTTCATTTCATCTTGCTGATTTCAGACCAATTTTCCAATTTGTCAAGGTCCTTTTGAATTCTAATCCTGTCCTTCAAAGTGCTTGCAATCCCTCCCAGATTGGTGTCATCTGCAAATTTTATAGGCATGCTCTCCACTTCTCTACCCAAGTAATTAATGAAAATATTGAATAGTACCAGAGCCAGGACTGACCCCCTGTGACACGCCCCTAGCTACACCCTCCTAGTCTGATAATAACCATTGATAAATAATGATGATAAAATTATTGCTCCATCTCCTAAAGTCCAGCGGTGCGTCAAAAGAAACCTGAAAACCATGGGCCTGATTCTCGTTTACACTAAGGTCACTTCACACAACTATGGCAGCATAATGGGGCCTTGAAATAGGTGTAAATATAATTTACTTCTACTTTAAAGCTGTTTTATACCACCAGGGTGGAGTAAAGTGACCCTAGTGCAATTGAGAATCAGGCCCTCTGTGTGTTAACTGCTCATTCTTCAGGTCCATCCATCAGATTCAGAACAAACATTTCCATAATGCTGAAAAGTGACCACTTTCATAATTAAGGAAAACCCACTTATGGAAGAGTAGAAGCCTGTGCTTTTTCTATACCTACAGCATCAGTTTTCTGGTGGATAATAATTTAGCTGGATGCTGCCCAGGCATGATTAACAATATATGTACCAATATATGGGCACATGCCCATATTAATGTATTACTAGAATGAAAAGCTATGGAGACCAACTAACACAATTAAGGAAAAATACTAGACTGAGACAAACGTTTCTGTAAACAGGAACAGAATAATGCCAAAAGCCACACCTATCAGAACTGACCAGGTTATCATTCCAGCCCGAGAATTCTCTCACACACACTAATGGCAAGAAGAGAAAGGGTTTGTGTATCAGAAAGCGTTCATAATGTTTCTCCCTATGCTGCATACGTGTACTGTTCCCTTAACCAAAGAGTCACCCTAACTTCTGACTGCTATGGAAAAACTAACAGGTATTTTATTTATTAATCTGTTTAATTTTTTTCCTACTCTAAGTCTCAAGAAATCAAGCCTCAAATGTTCCTGCCCTGTTCTTATTCCCCAACAGACACCATCGTATGATATTATTTACATTACCATGATGCCCTGCTGGAACATGATTCTCGTCTGGAAGTCTGGGCTGTTTTATTATATTTTACAAAGTTTTAAAATGATTTTATATTTCACAGTATAGGAAATCTATTTTTTAATTTCTTTTTGAAAATGTGCTTCATAGGGTAAGCTGTGCTAACAGTTTCATAAAGTAGTTTAAACGGCTGATCTACCATGTGTCTGCAGTCTAGCTTTTGCTGCATCTTAAAGCACTACAAATATTTCTTTGTCAATAGAATAGAACAGCTGCTATATAATTTAAGATTGAATTTATCAAACTACATAAACTATACTATATGAATATGCTTGCAATATTTACATATTATGTACATTACTTCCATATCATTATAGTATTTACCGATCATATTTATGTCAGACCTTACATCTTCATTCATTAGTACCTCTAATTAATTTTGGATTAATTTAAAGCATTTCACTCTTGAGATTAAGTATTTTGTTATGCATTCCAAGGAAATTTTTAATATGCAACTCATTTAAATCATCACAACAAGAGAATCACAAGCCATGTGGATAACATACATTATACATAAATAGAAATAACATAGGTGTGTATAGATTCATTTTAGAATTAATTTATTTTGATGTGCCTCTCATTTCTGGGCACATTACATAGATTAAATGTAACATTTCTTTAAATTAAGACATCACATATCAATTCAACCAACCACTTATAAACAAAGCAAGTGTTTGACCAAAAGAATGTGTCTTGCCTCATATTGTGAAGATCAATACAAACTGAGACCACTCGATAACAAAAGCTAGCACATAATATGATGACCACTTATTGGTGGGTGGAGGTGATATTGGAAGCAAAACATACTAGTGCTCCAGGATAAGCACTGGCTTCCAATACATTTCTAAGTTTCAGGTGTTGGTTTTAACCTATAAAATCCTAAACAGTTTTGTGTCTCATTACCTGAGGAATTGCTTCTCTTCCCTGGCCAGACTGCTACAACTGAGATTGGTGGAAGCTCTCATGCTCCCTCATTAGGAACGGTAGCATGCTGGTGGGATGACATTATTCATGAGGGGATCTCAACTTTTACAATTACACTTCTACTTGGGATACCAGAGCCTGGATTTGTTAACCTTTCAGGTGTGCTGCAAAGCTCATCTTTTCCCAGGCCTTTGGAAAGAGAGTGGTCTGAGCCCTACTGGAGGTTGGGTTTATTTTTCTCATATTAGCAGATGGATATTTATTGAAGTTGGTGAAAAAAAAATCCTACAGAATAGCTTTCCATCAGAAAATGCTGAATCAGTGAAAGTTGAAGTGCTTCTTTTCAACTTTTTCATTTTGACTTTTATGCTTATGTAAGTAAGTAAAAAAAAAAACTTATTGTAATGAAGTGCTTTAGCCCTATGGAAACACAATATTTCAATATAGTCATTTTAATATTTCTAAAACAACATTTTTTCAGAACTTTCATTCTGTGGGAAATTTCACATGGAATGAAGTTTTGACCAGTTCTAATATTTATGTAAGTGTCCAAGTGGGATAAGCAGTCCGTGATATTGTATTTTGTATGGTGTATTTTAACATATGAGTACCCAGGACACAAGATGAACACCTAACAGATGAGTTTTATACATTTAAATAAATATTTAATGAATAGATATTTTGAAATATACCATGTGTGGAGTCTCAGCTTTCTTAAAGGTCATCTCTAACTTGTGAAAATATTTCTTACATCACTCTTCGCTCTATCTTGTAGTCTTTTTCTCATACTCCACCACTCCCCACACTTACATATAACACCTTTCTTTTCAAATCTGCCACGAAATAAAGTCACTGGTGAACTTATTCTCGCATTTACACTAATGCAGACCCTTTGACTAGAATGGCGCTACCCCAGTGTAACTTATGGTTGAATTTAACCCATTAATTACCTGCTTAGTTAGGGACAATCTAATGAGGTGCCTATTCCAGAGCAAGTGGAACCCAGCAACTATACTCTGATTACTCTACTTCTGTAACAAGTGCTAAAGAACATAAAACAATCTGGACAGATTAAATAATAACAGCAGCCTCTAAAATCAAATCAATTCACAAATCCTCAAATCAAGATAAAAAGCTTAAGGACAAATTCTCTTTTGGAAATGCAAAACCTGATGAAAATTTAATTCATGCTTATTGCATAGCTTCACAGGTGTAAATCTAAACTGAGATTCTGTTGTGCAGCATGTACAAAGTAACACAGGTGGGTAGGCTGGAACAGTTTGGGTAATGGGCTACTACTTCTGCACATCCCATTTTACAGAGGAAAATAACTCACTTACCCAGTAATCAGATCTCGCAGGCACCTAAGCTCACAGACATCAAAGCAGAGCTAGCGAAAACTAAAATTTCCATTTCATGTTTTCATTCTGAATTGAAAGAAAACACACACACAAAAACTGAAATTTTCCATGATGTGAACTTTAAAAAAAAATGGTTCGAGTGTTCTGTTTAGATCAATTCAAATTGTTTTGTTCTGAATCGGACTTTTTACATGATAAGTTAAAATATAAACACATTTCAAAACAAGAAGTTTTTATTTCTAAACAAAAAAATCAAAATGTTCCATGCAAATAATGTAAACCTCAACACTGGGTTCAATTTTTTTTCTGAAAGGAAATGTTGTTGAAATTGCAACATTGCTGCAGAAAGTTTCCATTTTGATAAAATTTCCAATGCAAACACGTTATTGGAAAAATTTTGACCATCTCTACAAAATAGGTACCATGCGTACTGCTCAGACTATTGAATAAAGAATAGGGTCAGGGTCAGAGGCAATCCTAAAACACCATAGGACTAGAGTGGGTCAAAAGTTAGAATTTCTGTTCCATGGACAATTCTGAAATTCTCAAAAAACAAAAACAAACACAAACAAACAATTGTTCCATTTTGGAAGAAAAAGTAGAAATTTCGTTTCTGACAAATTGGCATTTTCCAATGAAAAACTGTTTCATCAGAAAATTGCCTGATCAGCTCTACAAAGGACCTTATTCTGGAGAAATGTATTTAATATAAAAATACAGAAAATAAATATTGTCTATTTGAAATGCATTGTCTATTGAAAATGCATTAAACATATAGAATTGGAACCTCATAATATGTAAAACATGCAAAATATATTGAGCATACATGAATTATGTATTTCAGGAACATATCTTGTAGGGTATATTAACTTGGAATAATACAATACTGAGAGATCAAAGAGGCCTCTGCAGTGGAAAGCTAGAGTGTAGGAGTTATTGGCACACACTTTCCCTTCTGGTGTGCGGACCCTGTAGTCAACCTGCAGGCCCAAAAGTGGCAGATATTGACCATCAGATGACCACAGAGGGAAGAGTAGTGCTGATTTAGCATGTACCCTCAGAAGCCTCTGGCAGTGTGGTCCAATTGCTCACATTACCACAGGATAGAGTTGCCAACTGTTTACTCACGCAAAACTGAACACCCTTTCCCTGCCCCATAGCCGAGGTCCTACCCCTGCCCCATCCCTTCTCCAAGGCCCCACTCCACGCTCACTCCACTCCCACCCTGCGTCGCTCGCTCTCCCAAAGCTCACTCGCTCATTTTCACTGGGCTGGGGCAGGGGATTGGGGTGAGGGAGGGAGTATGGACTGGGGGTGCGGGCTCCGGGGTGGGGCCAGAAATGAGGGTTTCAAGGTGTGGGAGGGGGCTCCGGGCTTGTGCAGGGTGTTGGGGTGTAGGGGGGATGAGGGCTCCAGGCTGGGGATGAGGGATTTGGAGTGTGGGAGGGGGCTCTGGGCTGGGGCGGGGGTTAGGCTGTATGGGGGGATGAGGGCTCCAGCTGGGGGTGCAGACTCTGGGGTGGGGCTGGGGATGAGGGGTTTGGGGTGCAGGGGGTGCTCCGGGCTGGGACCGAGGGGTTCAGAGGGTGGGATCAGGGATGGGGGATGGGGTTGGGGTGTGGGAGGGGGTGAGGGGTGCAGGCTCCTGGTGGACCTTTCCTCAGGCAGCTCCTGGAAGCAGCAGCATGTTCCCCCTCCGGCTCCTATGCAGAGGCGTGGCCAGGTGGCTCTGTGCATTGTCCCATCCACAGACGCCTCCCACACAGCTCCCATTGGCCCAGTTTCCGGCCAGTGGGAGCTGCAGAGCCAATGCTTGGGGCAGGGGCAGCATGTAGAGCCCCTGGCTGCCCCTACACATAGGTGCCAGAGGGGCGTCTCGGCATGCTGCTACTTCAGGAAGCCGTGCGGAGCCATGGCAGACAGGGAGCCTGCCTTAGGCCCGCTATGCTGCCCACTGGACTTTTAACAGCCCGATCAGCGGTGCTGACCAGAGTCACTAAGATCTCTTTTTGACTGGGTGTTCCAGTCGAAAACCAGACACCTGCAACCCTACCACATGACAGGCTTAGTGGGACTTTTTCCCTGAAACATCCTCTTTTTGACCAGTTATTTATTCATTTCCTACTATCCCCTTGAGTAGCAAGTGGAGTTATTACGGATACAGTCCATGAAGAGTGCTAGGTATGTAACAGATAAGTGAGGGTAGGCAGTCCCTGCCTTAAGGAGCTCATAATATAAACAACTCTGAGCAACAATGCAATGGAATACAAACAAGCAGCCGAGCAGATAGTGATATTCAGTACTCTCTTGATTGGACCGTATTTTTTGTTTTAAAATACTCTCATCACTTCTGTTGCATTCTAGCTCTCTGTCTGTTGATTTTCTTTTTAGACTTCAAGATTCCTGAGGCAGAGACCTTGGATGAAATCCTGGCCCCATTTGAAATTAACTGCTTTTTTTCTAGGAACCCAAAATATTAAAAATAAGATTATTTTGTGTTCTACCGCAATGCAGTGTCACAATTCTATCTACAAAAGTACTTACAATGACCCTTATGACCATAAAGCAAGTACTTTCCAAAGTATTTTGTTCCATAGTTACATTTGTGAAAGATGGCAAAATCATAGCTGGAGTCCCTTTTTTCTTTTTCCAACCCTGTTTTTCTTTCTAAGATGGAACTTTTAATAAATTGCTTAGTGTCATAGTAGAAGGTATCTGATAGAAGCATAGACCATTCCTGCAAAACACAAGCTTTAACATATTTAAAGCCACTAAATTTTGTTTTCGTATGTCCACTCTCGATTCCTTATATGCATAGTAATTTTCTGTTCCATATTTTGTACTTTTTGCAAGCGTAATAACTTCTTTTCACATCACTGAAAGTTTCACATACAAAACGACTGCAGAATATACAAAATGCATATGCCAATATGAGACCTGCAATTCAAATCTGAGAGGAAATATTGTCCTTAAAGATGTTCACCAGGGCTGGCCCACAACGTTTTAGCACCTCAGGCGGGGAGCTCAAATGATGCCCCCATGCCCCCTTGCTTGGGCCAAAACTTTGAAAGGTCTCAATTCTGCCTTCTTCCTGTTCTACTCCTCCCATGGTACTGCTCTGCTACCTACCCCAATAAAGGAGAATTAACAACTTAAAATGCCTTGTTCAATAATTTTAAGTAACACTTAACTTTCAAACGCCTGAACAGCAAATGTAACTTTTTTGCCTGCATACTAAACACTGGCATTTTTATCTGTTTGAATAATCAAAGTGGTGCATTCCGTGTCTTCTTGGTTGCAAAGATTTGAACTGCTTCCTGGAGGTCCACAGTCTGGGCCAGCTCATGATCTATTGAAATGGTTGCAAGGCCAACCAGCCTCTCCTGCGTCATTATGGAGCATACATGTGTTTTTATTAACTTCAGCTCAGAGAAGCTGCGTTCTCCACTGGCAACTCTTACAGGAAGTGTTAGAAGTATGCGCAGAGCAACAAAAACATTTGGAAAGAGGGTGGTCATCTTATGTGTGCACATATATTCCAGAACAGCCTTTGGAGTTGATCCTGCTGAAATGCATCTTGAAAGGTCTTTCAGTTCAACGCCTAAATCACTCGCATCAATATCACACATCTCATTATGTGTCAAAACGGTCTCTAGTGCCCTGCATTGCTGGTGTAGGTCTTCTTCAGGTATAGTGAGGAGTTTTGGAATATCATACAACATCCCAAATATACAGCTGTGTTCCTTGAGCTGCATGAAACGTTCTTCAACTGACTGTATAGCACAATCTAGCACCTGGTTAAAGAATTACACTTTGAATTGTTGTTTGGGGTCTCTTATGGGATTATCTCGTGCCTCGTAATCAAAATGTTTTCTTCTTCGGTGACTCTTGTATTCTTGAATGGGTGGGAAAACAGCTTTAGTGTGAAGTTCCTCTGCCAACTTCTTCAGAAAGTTTTGAAATCCCTCATCTGACCGGTAAGACTGTAAATATGCCTTTGCTTTGTCCAGCTGTTCCATTGCTCCAGATATATCAAGGTCAAACCTTGGAATCTCTTGCTTACAACATTTATTTCAAAAAGTATCTCATGCCACAACACTAAACCACACCGAAATTTGAAGTTATGTATGTTTCTGGTGATTCCATTTCCCTCTGCCACTGTTCTCCCACAAACAGTTCCTGTCTTAGCATTATCCTCCATAATGGCAACTATGACATCATCTATCTTCCCAATTTGGTGTTTGATAGGCTTTATCACCTCCACTCGACTTTCCCATCGTGTGGCACTCTGGGTTCAGTGTCAGAGAGGATGTTCCCAGATGTTGCTTCAAAATTTGCCATTGAAAAGTTGACGCAGAGAAAAATGCATAGACGCTTAGAATTACATTAAAAAATTCAGCAGCCTTACTAGAAGCTGATTCTGCATCACTGACCACCAAATTCAATGAATAAGAACTGCATGGGACAAAAAGAGCTTGAGAGTTTAACTCTCGGATCCGTGTCTGCACTCCTCTGTTCTTTCCTCTTATGTTGGCACCATTATCGTAGCCCTGACCTCTCATGTCAGCTATCGCAATTCCCGTATCTTCCAGCTTTTTAAGAAGCACATTTGTCATACCAGCTCCTGTAGTATCATCAATGTCAATAAACTCTGGAAAATGCTCTCTGACAGTCACCATTGCAGGGACATTTTCACTAGGTTCTGTTGTTACAAAACACACCATTAAAGTCATTTCTTCCGTATGGCTGATGTCAGTTGTGCATAAAATCATAGAACATCAGGGTTGGAAGGGACCTCAGGAGGTCATCTAGTCCAACCCCCTCCTCAAACTCTTCTTAGATGCTCCTGGAGTACAGCATCAAACTCAGCCATCAGCTCCACAATTTTAAGGAAGTTTCCGTTGTTTGGCACATACAGTTGATCTGAAGTGCCACGCAGTGGTAGATTTTGGGTAGCAAGCATTCTCACAATGGCAATGAGCCTTTTCAGAACATTTTGCCAGTAAAAGAGACTCTGATCCAATCTTCTCTTGATGCTGATCATCTATGATGGCCTTTAACCTTTGTCTGATCTCAAGCTCTTTCCACCTATGGAATGCTCTCTAGTGATTTGCTGCCTTCTCGTGGTATGCCAGATTTCTAGCCAGATTTTTTCCAGTTCTTTGTTCCTATAGAACCCAATGTGGCTGGAACATTAGACTGGAAGAGTCTGCAACAAAAACAGGATGCAGCATTCTGGGGTTTTGAGTACATAAGCCATGGCCTCTCCGCTTTGTCACCATTGGGGATTTCATGCCAGTAATGTGTTGGATGGAAACTTCTATTTTCATTGTCTTTGGGGAACATGAAGTTTTTCACTTGTTGTGGCCCATGCAGTCCAAGGAAGTCCCTCAGGCTATTGCTCAAGTGGGTCCAAAGTCCTGGATCATCTGGACTTAAGGAACTAAACTCAGCAGCAGCTGTTTCTTGCGCCTCCACCACACTGTTCTCTGATCTACACTTTTCTTCAGGAATGTGCATGGTTACATCCATTTGAGATGGAGATATGGATGCTGCAGTTGCTGCCAGGTCACCTGCACTCTGACTAACTGGAAGATCAGGCACCTCCTCACCACTCACACCCTCACTGGGGCCGGAAGTCTCATGGGCCCGGAAGGCTCACCGTGAACATTTGTGTCTATGTATCTCAGGAGAGCTCCTTTCTGCTTAAATAGAAAAGCTTCCTTTGCTTGCTTGCTTTTTCTGAATGCTGCCCCAGAGGGGTGTTTTCTTCTTTCACTCATGATTGCTGTTCTGTGCCAGCTACAGTGGCTCTCAACACTCAGTTGAAGGGGACAAATAAGCAGGCTGGTAGCAGGGCCTGAGTGAGGGAAGATATCAGCATCTTAAGGGCTTAACTGGCTCCTACTACTGCAGTTGACTGCCTGTTCTCCTCAAGTGGGTTCAGGGAAGCAGCTGGAAACAGGAAGCTCCCTGAGAAGCTGGTGTTAATCAGTCCAGGCTCCTGGGAGTGCTAGAGAGGTACATAAGAGGCTCCTCCTCCTCTCTCTCCCTGCAGCTCCTGCTGCTGTTATTCCCTCTCACCTTTTCTCCTGCCTGCCTGTTTTGTCTCTTGTGCCCACCTTCCTGCAGCACAGCACTCCACCATCTCTGTGCATCTAGAGCAGAGAGAATACACATGCACCAGCAGCAGACACAGTTTTCTACACTCTGGGTCCTAGTGGCACACCCCCCTCCCCCCAATAGTCTGGCAGCTGCCCCAGTTCACCTCATGGTAAGGCCAGCCTTGATGTTCACTAATATTTAAACTTTATGAAGAGAACCATAAAATTTTGACAAAATATTTGACAAAACTGCTTTACAATTTGTTTTAATATTTTAATGTAATAAAATCACCCCTAAAAAGCATAACACTGCACTTTGAGGGGCAGAGCATGTCAAACTAGCTCCCTAGATTTCAGTGCAGCTACATTAATTTATACCATATTAGAATTTGGTCCAGAGTGTTTTCTTTAAAGTCAGCATAAAACACATATAAAGAAACCCAGGATAAAGCAGTTGATGTGTGAAATCAGAAATGGGAAGTGAGTTTCTCTCAGACTGGCTAATCTAATATTTTCATAGAACACGTAAACTGCAGTCTAAGAAATCTTTGACTATTTTCTCTCTTAGGTTTTACTAATAACTCCAATCACTGTAGTCTCTAAGTGCTGATTTTCTTTACTGTGATTGAGGAAGACATCATTTTATATAGTCTTATAAGTATATTGTACTACAATGTGTATGCTCCTAGCAGATTATTTCCTGCATTTGCTAAAATTTGTGACTTTTGTCAAAATGTATTAAATATTCAGAGGTAACCAAAAAAACAAAAACAAAAACAGTTTAAAGCATTTGGGAGTGAAATTCTACTCTTGCACATGCACATAGGGCTCCTATTAAAATAAATGGAATTCTCGGTCAACTACAATGGGACTACTCACATGCTTAAAGTTAGCCATGTAGTGAAGTGCTGGATTGGGGCCTATACTCTTATAGTTTTATATGTTGCGTCCATTAATTAGAAATGATAGGAACAGTGGTCTTTTTGTACATATTACAACCTGCTGATTTTTTTTATAAAGTAATGTAGAGGATAGAAATTTAAATGCACAAAACTAAAGAATTGTGAGAGTTACAGTTCGATATTAAGGTCTAGCAGCTGACGTTGCAGAAAAGCAAAAAAATCTAAACAACACTGATGGATTTTCCTGTATGAATGTCCTTGCTATCGCTCTCCAAGCTGAGATACTACTGATATCTCTATGGCACTTTTACGTCATTCAAGTTTTTCAAACTTGAAAACACTTCAGATCCTTGTTGCTTTCTAAAAGAAATTACAGAGTACGCTGAATTGCCTTTCAGCTTTAATGCTAAAATAAAAATTCTCCACTATTCATTATTACAACCACAATAAACTTATTCATTCAAATCACTTAACCTCCTTTTTTCAAACCAGCCTATAATACCAAATTCCCAAAAGCAGTTTCTAAATTGTGCCCACAATTTTGCACACTCAAGTTGCAAGAGTAAGTTAATTGCACACAAAAATTTTTAAATACAAGCACATGTGAATGTAAACCACGTAGTTAGATGTTTAACTACATGTTCTGGTCATGCAAATCTGAGCGTTCAGGAACACAAAAACTTGTGCCCACACACCCAACAGAGAGAAAGCGTGGGGTGGGGGGGAAGGAGCACGCAATCCTCAGCATCTCTCTCTGATCCAGTCAACCAGGCTGGATGAATGCCCATCTATGGGAGAGTTCTCTCATGCTGTATTCTCTCATGTGTGCTCTTTCTCATATGGTAACTGGTCACACAGACAGACATGGAGGCCAGCTTACATTTTAACCCAGTATAGTGCAAACTTTTCACACACAGAATTCATATCACAGCATGTTTTATTATCAACAAAAATATTTTGAAAAAGTCTAAGTGAAAGTAACCTGTGCCAGACTCAATATTGTTTGAGGGAAGCACATTATCCCGCCTGGTGCGGAACATCTCAAAATGCCAGCTTTTCTGCTTATTCAAAAACACAGCACTTATGAACTGATCTTCAACAGAGCAGAATCAGTGGGAAATTGTTAGCGTTTTGCCAAGAAAACAATGTTTTGCCTGTGGGATAGAATGGCTACAGTAGCACAGTGTCGTTTCAGTGAACTTTAGCCTAGCAGTGCATCTGTGAATGATTTCTTTATGCAAGACTCTCACATCAATGTGTGCTTGAAGGGAACACTTTGTTTTGGGAGATTCTAGTCCCAGGCGCCTCTATACTCCCTTAGTTTATAAAAATAAAAGTTAACTTAAAAATGTATTAGAGAAATAAAATTACATCCAAATAAAATGTATTCATTCCTGGTCAAAAGACACAGAACTGTTTCTAGTTAGAGGTTTCTGGAAGAAGATAAGAGAAGCTGAGGACTTAGAAGCAAAAATTTTTAAAGGGTATATAGTGCACAAAGGTGTTCTCATATACTGTAGATTCCTTTGATTTGGGCTGGATGTCTCTTGTAGAAATTATGCACTGTTTTATATCAGAACTGCATTTAGGTTTATGCTACAGTTAGCACTCGGTCAGTCCCTAAAATTTAGTTTGTTCAATAACCGGGAATAAAAAGCATTGTATAGTACCGCACTTGTACCTCCTTCCAAATAAAATACACTAAATCCACCTGCACAGTGTGCTAGCATAGAACACTTTATAAACTTTAGGACCAAATTTTGACTTAGTGTAAGTGTGCCAGGATCTTTGGGTTCTCAAATCTGAATGTCTTGCGTCATGGCCTATCAGGTTTTTAATTAACATGGTCTATCGTGAATATGGCCTATCATTAGGGCCCTACCAAATTCAGGACCATGAAGAACGTGTCACAGATCGTGAAATCTGGTCTTGTGTGTGGCTTTTACTCTATGTTATACATATTTCACAGGGGAGACCAGCATTTCTCAAACTGGGGGTCCTGACCCACAAGGGAATTGGAGGGGGTCACAAGGTTATTTTAGAGGAGATCATGATATTGCCACCCTTACTTCTGCACTAATACCTTCAGAGCTGGGCAGCCGAAGAATGGCGGCTGCTGACTGAGGGCCGAGCTGTACAGGCAACAGCACAGAAGTAAGGGTGGCAACACCATACCAGGCCATCCTTACTTCTGCACTGCTGCTGGCAGTGGCTTTGCCTTCAGAGCTGGGCTCCCTGCCAGCAGCCACCGCTCTCCAGCTGCCCAGCTCTGAAGGTAGTACAGAAGTAAGGGTAGCAGTACCACAACCCCCGCCTACAATAACCTGGTGACTCCCACAACTCCTTTTTGGGTCAGGACCCCTACAATAACAACAATGTGAAATTTCAGATTTAAGTAGCTGAAATCATGAAATTTACTATTTTTAAAATCCTATGACCGTGAAATTAACCAAAATGGACCGTGAATTTGGTAGGGCCCTACCTATCATGTTTTAAATTAATAGAAAATTTCTTAACTCTTTGATATTTCATCTGCTAAGCGTAGCTCAGTAAGATCTGAAAATGTTTCAACAATCATTGTGCATCCAGATTTGTGCAAGTGCAGAAAATTGCAGAAAATCACCATAAATAGAATATGAAAGTACAGTCTATGCAAATGTAATGCTGACAGACCCCGGTCATCGTCGTGCGGGATCGAACCCCAGACTTCTGGAGCTTAGTGCATGAGCCTCTACCGTATGAGGTAAAAGCCAACTGGCTGTTCGCTAATGCTCTCTCTTTCTCTCTCTCTTCCAGTGGTCTCGGTGCCACTAGATGAGACAGAACACTACACTCAGGAGGTGTATGGGTTATACAAACAATTACGGAGTCCATTTAATCTCTCTCTCAACATGGAGTTAAAAGGATTTTCATCATCAGGCAGGAAAGGTATACAGAATTTAGAGCTTTATTCATTGAATAGCAACCTTCTAATATAAGACAATGGCCACAGGAGGTAAAGTGTAATTGCTATTCCAATGCCTATCAATTTAACTGCAATGTACAATTTAACCTCCCAAAAACAATTTATGTTTTTTTATATTAGATATTAATGTAGACATCTTAAAAATGATTTCTAGAAAGGCGGCACTTGTCTTCCTTTAAAGATGAGAACCATTTGTTCTAATAGTATCCCTATCAGAAGCACTCTGATCATGATTACTTTTGTGGCAGTATTGGTTTAATGACCTGAAGCGCTGTTAGTTAATCTTGAGATGGTATTAAAATAAAATTGCAAATACTAAATTTTTTTCACTAAATCAAACAGAATATTTTATGTTTAATGAACTCTGCAATATAATAAAATGCATTGAACTTTTTTATTGCTATTATTAAGGATTGTTTGAGATAGGATTCTGAACTCCTTTTAATAGCAACAATAACTGCTACAAAATGAAAGCCAAAACTGCATTCTAAAGTGTAAATTGCTCCAAGGGCCTAGCATGCCACGTGCATGAAAATCTTCCATCAATTTCATTGGGAGCTGTGAGTGCACAAGGAATGTAAGTTTGGGCTCACCACTGTTACAAAAAACAAGTGACACAAATTAGAGTTTTACAGATAACTTAGCAGAAAGAGTAGTGGAACTTCAGTTATATATAATTAAAAATGGAATTAATTACCTATTAAAAAGCATTTTACTTTTAATGTAAATTTTAATTTTTCTGTGTCCTGCCTATTTTCATCAAGCTCACTCATCATTTGCTTATGATAAGTGTTTTATTGATATACAGCATGTTCTGTATATTTCAAGCTCCTTAAGAAATACTGTATGAGTTAGGAAATCTATTGAGCTGTGAAGCCCAAGGAATTTTAAATATTGTCTGCTTGATTTTTTCAGAAGGCTGTATAATCCACCATATGTGTTTTTCACAGTATGGTAATATGGTCATAGGATTTGTTTTAGTCAAAGACCAGCAAACTCAAATATTTCACTCTTTTCATTATTGTTTGTGAATAGCAAATCAATCATTTCAACCTAAACAATTTCCTATTGGGATTTATTCAAAATAAATACTGTTGTTTTCTTCAGGGTTGTCTGCTTAGATAATAGTAATTAATAAATGATTTTTCGTAAAACACATTATAATTAATAATTAAAGTATTCAGTTCTTATTATCATAGTCTTGGTAACTTGCTTATCTCTTGATTTCCTTGGTGTGATTTCTATTGCATTTCCTAGCTGTAAGAGAAAAGTTCTGCTTCTAATAGCCTCAAAGGATAAAAAAATGCATCCAAAACAAGTATACTTTTATTTCTTTTGCATTTCTAAGAACAACCCAATAAACGTAATCTCCATGACTACTGGCTCAGGAAAGCTCTGTGTATTCCTTAGGCTATTAATTTGTGAGTCTGTATCTGAATACGAACGGGAAAATGCTTATCTTTAACACCCACCAAAAACAAATTAGGCATTTTACAATATCCCCTTTTGTGTTATCCCAGCATCTCTCCTTTGTCTGATTATGTCTAACCCAGTTACCATCTGTGGAGTCCTCCTACAAAGTTTCCCAGAAGGCAGTGTCATCAGGAAGAATGAGTATGGGATTGGGAATCAGGAGGTCCTCCTTTCTAATCCTGGCTCTTCTACTACTTGCTGTGTGGCCTTGAAAAAAGCCCTTTGTCCTTTCTTTCACAGTTTTTCCGTATGAAAAATGGGGATTATACAACTTACATCACAGGGTTATTGTGAGGATTAGTTAATGACTATACAGTGCATTAAACATGTAAAACACTATATAATTGCTAACTATTATTATAAACATGGAGTATAGGGGCTTTCTGAAGCAGAAAGGCTAGCGGTAGGACCCTGCTTCGCAGCAGTCCCTAGGTAATTAAGGAAAAACAGGTTTCAGAGTAGCAGCCGTGTTAGTCTGTATCCGCAAAAAGAAAAGGAGTACTTGTGGCACCTTAGAGACGGATCCGCTGAAGTGAGCTGTAGCTCATGAAAGCTTATGCTCAAATAAATTGGTTAGTCTCTAAGGTGCCACAAGTACTTCTTTTATTTTTAAGGAAAAACAGCTGATGAAAGGACACTGAGTCTGTTATCCTGACTGCCCAGGTGAATTACTCCAGCCTCCCACAGAATTAATTCTCTCTTGCCTCACAGCCAAAGACTTTGACAGTCCTGCGGATAGAGAGTAGAGCAGCACAGGACATTGAGAACTCATATGTATGCATTTTTAAACTCCCAAGTGACAGTTCAACTTGTGACTACAGAGCTGGTTTAATATTTTGTGGGCTTCTTTAGTATTCTCTTGAAAAGGATAATCTTGTCAGGAGTCTGGATCTGAGAACCTTCTAGGGCTTCTATATTGTGGCTATTTTCAGCAGAATTGGGCCCTTCCAACTGAAAAACAGACAGCATTTTTTAAAACTTCCAAAACCCTTGATTTGGCAGAGATCTTGTGTACTGACTTCAGCCTGGAGCCTATATTTACGGGTGAGTTGTAAACCTCTGAAGAAAATACAGAGATATATTCTTACCTTATCAAAACTGTAGGGAGAAGGTAGAATACCAATTTATTAGCTGCACACCCAGATGCAATCATTTTAAAAAGTAAATGCTGTATAAGAGACATCATTTTATGTTAATGCTAAAAATTGTCAGCATTTATGCCTGAGAAAGGAAAGGCACAAAGTACAAAAATTTGTTATTGCCTATGCATGCTGTTTGATAAAGAAATGCCATGGAATAATTATTTTTCCTGGTCTGAATACTTAAAATAACAGTCTCTATTTCACTTCAAAACTTTGCTGTATGAATTTAAAACAAGTGCTTAGTCTTAAAAATATCTGCTACAAACTAAGCCACTTTGAAAAACCACTAATTAAAAGGCATTATTTCAGTAAAGGGTATTCCATAAAAGAGTATTTAACTAAAACAAACGGGGAAAAATGGTTACTCACAGTCTTATAACTGTTGTTCTTCTAGATGTGTTGCTCATATCCATTCCAATTAGGTGTGTGCGCACCACGTGCACAACTGTGGGAAAGTTTTTCCCCTAGCAACACCCTCAGGTTGGCTGTGGAGCCCCCTGGAGTGGCGCCTTCATGGTGCTCAATATATGACCCTGCCAACCCAGCACCTCCTCAGTTCCTTCCTGCCTTCTTGTTACTCCAACAGAGGGGAAGGCAGGTGGGTTTGGAATGGATATGAGCAACACATCTCGAAGAACAACAGTTACGAGAAGGTGAGTAACCGTTTTTTCATCTTTGAGTGATTGCTCATGTCGATTCCAATTAGATGACTCCCAAGCCCCACCTTGGCGGCGGGGTCGAAGTATGGCATCGCTGATTGGAGCACCACTCTGCCGAAAGCTGCATCATCTCTGGCATGCTGGATGATGGCATAATGAGAGATGAATGTATGTACCAAGGTCCAAGTTGCTGCCCTGCAGATTTCTTGTATTGGGACCTAGGCCAGGAACGCCGTCGATGAGGCCTGAGCCCTCGTGGAGTGTGCCGTAAGAGCCAGGGCAGGTGTTCTGGCCAGCTCGTAGCACATGTGGATGCATGACATGATCCTGGAAAATATTCTTTGAGATGAGACCGGGAGTCCTTTCATCAGGTCTGCCACCGCCACAAACAGCTGGTTCGACTGCCTGAATGGCTTAGTGTGCTCAATGCAGAAGGCTAGCGCCTGCCGAACTTCCAGAGAGTGCAGCCTCTGCTCACGGCTACTGGCATGAGGCTTAGGATAAAAAACAGGGAGGAAAATATCCTGACTAGTGTGTAAGTGTGACACAACCTTAGAAAGAAAGGCCGGGTGAGGTCTGAGTTGCACCTTATCCCTGTAGAAAACCGTATAAGGTGGGTCTGAGGTGAGGGTTTTTAACTCAGACACCCTCCTTGCTGATGTAATGGTGACCAGAAAGTCTACCTTCCATAACGGATAGAGAAGGGAGCAAGTCGCCAGCGGTTTAAATGGGGGCCCCATTAGCCTGGAGAGGACCAGGTTAAGGTCCCACGCAGAGACAGGTTGTCTGAGCTGGGGATGTAGCCATTCCAGACCCTTGAGGAACCAACCAACCATAGGGTTGGCGAAGACGGAGCGTCCAGACGCTCCCGGGTGGAAAACTGAGATAGCAGCAAAGTACATTTATGGAGAACGTTGCCAGGTTTTGCTGTTTCAGGCGCAGAAGGTACTCTAAGATGAGAGATATAGGTGTCTGAAGAGGGGATGTATGACACTGGTCACACCAACAAGTAAATCTTTTCCACTTTGCCAGATATGTGGCTCTAGTGGATGGCTTCCTGCTGCCGAGTAGGACCCCCCTTACCTGTTCTGAGTACAGACGCTCCATGGGGTTCAGCCATGAAGCTTCCAAGCCGTGAGGTGGAGGGACTGCAGGTCAGGTGATGAAGACGACCGCAGTCTTGAGTGATCAGGTCGGGGAGGAGAGGAAACGTGATCAGGGTGTCCACTGATAGTTCCAAGAGTGTGGTGTACCAATGTTGTTGAGGCCACGCTGGTGCCGCCAGAATTATCTCTGCCCCGTCTCTGTGGACCTTGAGTAGGACCTTGTGCATGAGAGGGAACAGGGGAAAGGCGTACAACAGGTGGCCTCCCTAGGGTAGCAGGAATGCATCCGTGATTGAGCCTGGGCCGTGTTTCTGGAAGGAGCAGAACACTGGGCACTTCCTGTTGCATCGAATGACAAACAGGTCGATCAGGGGGAAACCCACATCTTTGGAAGATGAAGTGTATGACATCCAGCTGGATGGACAACTCATGATTGTGGAAGGACCTGCTGAGGTGGTCCGCCAGTGCGTTCTGAACTCCTGGTAGATAGGATGCTTCCAGGTGAATGGAGTGAGCTATGCATGGTTTGTTGAACCTCAGGAGGGAGTCCTGAGGCCTGCAGGCATGAGCTATGCCTCCTGGCAATACCAGAGGACAAGGTGCGCGCCACTGAGTCCGCAGCATCCAGTGAGACTTGTAAAGAGGTCTGTGCTACCACCTTGCCCTCCTCCACTATTGCTCCAAACTCCTCCCTGGACTCTGTTGGCACCAGCTCCTTAAACTTGAGCATCGAGTTCCAGGAGTTGAAGCTGTCTCTATTCAGAATTGCCTGCTGATTGGCAATCCTGAGTTGCAACCGCTCAATGGAATACACTTTGCGCCCAAATAAATCTAGGTGCTTTGGCGTCCTTGGACTTAGGCGCTGGGGCTTGTTGTCCCTGCCTCTCCTTTCCATTTACTGCAACCACCACTAATGAGCAAGGCTGCAGGTGAGTGAAGAGGTATTCGTATCCCTTAGATGGGACAAAATACTTCCTCTCCACATGCTTCACGGTGTGAGGGATGAAGGCTGCGGTTTGCCACTTGGTCTTAGCATTGGCCTGTATAGTCTTGATGAGGGGTAGAGCCACCCTCGATGTGCCTTCCAGGGCCAGGATGTTGACCATCATGCCCTCCGACTCCACCGCCTCTTCGGCCTGCAGGACCATATTTTGCGCCGCCCCGCAAAGGAGGTCCTGGTGGGCATGGCTGTCCATGGGAGGTAGTCCAGAGACAGAGGAGCCTGCAACCGCCTCATCCAGGGAGGATGATGAGGAGACTAATGAGAGAACAGAGTCCTCCAGAGACTTCCTGTCCCACCTTTCTGTCAGGGCCAACCACACCTGGATCAGGCTCAGGAACTGGCGTTGGTTCCAGGGGAGGTAGTGCAACCGGGTACCTCCTCGGCACCCCTAGGGATGTGGCGACTGGCTGATGAAGGAGGCAGCTGAACAGAGACCTTTGGATTGGGCGCCCTGGGCTTGGTGGTACGCCCACGGGGTCCAAAATGGCCACTGCGCTGGTCCCTGCCACTGTGCAGGCCATGGCCCTGCACCCACCTCAGGCCTTTCACGGCCTGACCAGTGCCCGCCCTGGTCTGAGTATCTAGACCCCGTCTCCGAGTCCAAAAACAGGGCCCAAGACCGCGATGGCCAGGGCGGTGCTGAGCAGAGCTGGAGTGGGGAGCGGTGCAAGGATCTGGAGTGGTGCAGCGATCTGGAGCAGTAGTGAGATCGGGGTCTGTGCGGGGATGCTGACCAGTGCCGGGATGACTGGTACTGGCCGCGGGAGCTGCTGCACAATGGGATCAGGGTGAGGATTGGTGTTGCGATCAGAAGCGCTGGCACCACCTGGAACGGTGCCATGAGTCTGACCAGTGCTGCGAGTCCAACTGGTGCCATGATTGCGAGTAGCGCTGAGACTTCGAGCAGTGCCGGGACTCCGAGCGGTGCTCAGGGACGAAGCATTGCCAGTTTGCCTCAAGACAGTGAGACACCAGTGTGGTACGGGAGGCTTGGCTCGAAGGACCAGCGACCACGATGCCATCATGGTGATGAGGTCCCTCACAGCCTCAATAGTGTCCAGGGTGGATGGCAATTCCACCTCCTCAATGACCTGGCTCGGGGATTCCAATGGCAACGGACTTGACAGTCCCTCTTGCGGGGCCGAAGTCGACAGTGCCAATTCCAAAGTCTTTGGCCCTGGGTGCTCCTCTCTGGGATGCGCCCCATTAGCCGGCTCCAAAGGGGTGGGTCTCTGAGTCAGAGATCCACTCCTTCCCTGCTTCTGGTGCCGCTTCTGCATCGGGGAATGGGACTGGTGCTGGGTCGATCCTGCCAGTTTTGGCATTGGGGAGTGGTGGTGCTGCAGTCTCTCCCAGAGTCCTTCCGCAATGCCATTTCTACCTCTGCTGCTGGGGCGCTGCTCACCGATGAGTTTGGTGCTGGGTCTTGCCACGCTGATGCAGGTTGCGGTCTAAGAAGCTCCTTGAGGTGAAAATCTTTCTCCTTTTTTGTTCTGGGGCAAAGCCTGCACTTATGCTCTTGGTGTGCAGGTCCAACAAAGAAAATAACAGAATGCCACTAGCCATCACCTTCAGGCCCCAACTAAAACCTCTCCAGCACATCATCAAGGATCTACAACCTATCCTGAAGGACGACCCATCATTCTCACAGATCTTGGGAGACAGGCCAGTCCTTGCTTACAGACAGCCCCCTAGCCTGAAGCAAATACTCACCAGCAACCACACACCACACAACAAAAACACGAACCCAGGAACTATCCTTGCAACAAAGCCCGTTGCCAACTGTGTCCACATATCTATGCAGGGGACACCATCACAGGGCCTAATCACATCAGCCACACTATCATGTGCCAGCAATGCCCCTCTGCCACGTACTTTGGCCAAACTGGACAGTCTCTATGTAAAAGAATAAACGGACACAAATCAGACATCAAGAATTGTAACATTCAAAAACCAGTCGGAGAACACTTCAATCTCTTTGGTCACTCGATTACAGATCTAAAAGTGGCTATTCTTCAACAAAAAACTTCCAAAACAGACTCCAACGAGAGACTGCTGAATTGGAATTATCTGCAAACTGGATACAATTAACTTAGGCTTGAATAAAGACTGGGAGTGGATGGGTCATTACACAAAGTAAAATTATTTCCCCATGTTTATTCCTCTCCCCCCCGCCACACTATTCCTCACACGTTCTTGTCAACTGCTGGAAATGTCCCACCTTTATTATCACTGGAAAAGGTTTCCTCCCCACCCCCGCTTTCCTGCTAGTAATAGCTCACCTTACCTGATTACTCTCATTACAGTGTGTATGGTAACACCCTTTGTTTCATGTTCTCTATGTATATAAATCTCCCCACTGTATTTTCCACTGAATGCATCCGATGAAGTGAGCTGTAGCTTACGAAAGCTTATGCTCAAATAAATTTGTTAGTCTCTATGGTGCCACAAGTCCTCCTTTTCTTTTTGTGAATAGAGACTAATACGGCTGATACTCTGAAACCTGTCATAATCTTTTAATTATTCAGGACATTAATATCCACACTGGCTCTTTTGCCATAGAGATCATGATGCCATACTCTAGAATAAAATATATTTAGTCTCATTCACATCAAAAAGTAATTATAGATAACTCACAATTTTGTAATAAATGTACAGCTTTGCAAGATATAATTTTTTAAACCTATAATACATAACTTTTCTTTGATTGAAAGGTTTTTAACACTAATTAAGCTTTATTTCTCTAACCAGCTTCTTTCTAACTTGGTACTTCTGACATCCCAATTTCTCACATATTTCCCTTTATGAAGTACTAATGCATTTGGCCTGGGGAAGCTATTGGTTTTCAAAGACAACCTGTGTTGCAACTCAAATTCTACTTGGGGTTTTTGAAGTAAAAGGTAAACCATAACATATATAGTTAAAATTTGACCTTGTCCATTGGAGAAAATATTCCAATATTTGGAATACCACAATCTCTACCAATACCTGAATGCATGTTCACTTTTGGATCAAGTTATGTGAAATCTCATTAAATATTTTAAGTTAATGGTCTAAATAGTGTCACAAAACACAGCCCAGAATAAGAGGCAATGCATTCCTGTGCTGCCCCAGGAGCATCCTAGGGAAGGAAATGTGGTCCAGGGGCCACAGCTATCTCCCTGCTCTTCCTTGTCTACAGGAGTTGTAATTTGCTGCTGGCCTATCCAGCACAAACTCAGGCTCACCGGCCAGTGCTTTGGGAGGTAAATCCCAAAATTCCAGGTTTCAGAGTAGCAGCCGTGTTAGTCTGTATCTGCAAAAAGAAAAGGAGTACTTGTGGCACCTTAGAGACTAACACATTTATTTGAGCATAAGCTTTCATGAGCGATGAAGTGAGCTGTAGCTCATGAAAGCTTATGCTCAAATAAATGTGTTAATCTCTAAGGTGCCACAAGTACTCCTTTTCTTTTTCCAAAAAATCCACTCATTTCCTGATGACCTGCTTTGGTGGAGAAGTAGCAAGTGAGCAGCACCCAATCAACCCTGCAGACTTGGAATCAAGCCTGGGTAATCTGCCCAGAGCTGTTAGGTTATTTCTTCTTCCGCTTTATACCTCTACATAAGCACATAGGCCAAGGTGTAATATAACCCAATGTGTCATGACTAGAGCTGGTTGGAAAATTGGTCCTTCTCCCTTGCCCCATGGAAAATTTTGATTTTTCAGTGAAAATTTTAATACTGAAAAATTTTAGCTGAAAACCTAAATATTTAGATTCAGAAATGCTGCCCTAGTGCCTCATGGGTGTTATAGCCCAGGTGCCTCATGCTCCCATTCTCCTCTGTAGGCTGGGTTCACTGGTCTGACTACATCTCTGGGTGCATCATGGTCTCCCCTCTTGAAGAGGAGACATCATGTATCATGGAAGTCCCTGACCAGAGTGCATCATGGGAGATGTAGTCTGGCCAGGGAGTTTTGGTCCAATGGGAACATGGGGCCAATCAACTCCCACGGAACACTGTGGCAGCATATCCAAATCAAAATGTTTCAGGTTTTGGCTGAAATGCTTTGGTCCTTTGAGCGTTTGGTTTTTCAATGGAAAAATATAAAAAAATTCCACAGAAAACAGATATTTTTGCAAAAACTTTTGTTTAACTGAAAACCCAATTTTTGTCAATAGACTTGTGAAGTTATTTTCAGATTTTTAAAGGTCTAATGAACAGAACACCATTACTTTCACTTTCTAATTTATAACACTTGCCAACATAACTGTAACCTGCTTTATTCTAAACCCTGTAATAATTACTTACTAAACTATATGCCAGGTTTCAGAGTAACAGCTGCATTAGTCTGCATTCGCAAAAAGAAAAGGAGTACTTGTGGCAACTTAGAGACTAACCAATTTATTTGAGCATAAGCTTTCATGAGCTACAGCTCACTTCTGTAACTCACGAAAGCTTATGCTCAAACTATATGCATCATCCAACCTCACTGTTGCTTTCAAATAAAAAGTAAAATAATATTGATTTAAGTTTTGTGCTTCATGCACCATTTTTAAATGGTTACTGTATCTCATGTTGCAAATGGTTTGAGGTTTGTCACCACTCCATTCATGGCTTCTTCTGCAGTTTGTGGAGAAGAGTATAGAGATTGCCAGAATAACTGCTCCAGGCCTCTGGCTGCATTCCCATTTCAATCAAATTAGCAGCTGTTCCTCTTGATTGTTTTACCCCGAGATGAGTTGTTGAATTATCCTGTTTCTAATTTCCCATTCCAATAAAAAAGAGAGACGAGAGAGAGAGAGAACAGTATAATTTAAAAGACTCTCCTGTTGCTCCATAATTGTAATCATAGTTGATATGGCACATTTCAATTTGGTTTCAGGCATGGTCACTGAATGGCTATGGCTCCTGGAAAAGATTACAATAATTTTGTTGATTCTGGGGCCTTTTTAATATTTTAGGCTAGATTCTGCAAGCCTTGCTCATATAAATTAGCAATGAAACTACTCATCTGAGTAAACACTACTCAGCTCAAGTAAGGTTACAGAATTTGGCACTTATTTTGTTACATTTATTGGTTGCATTTATCTAATGTCTAGTTGTAGACATTAGATTGATTGAAACACAAAGTCCTTGCTTGGTTTAATCCTAATTTGAACACCTACAGTTTATTATTTATTTCCTTGCACATGATTATAACATATAAAGATTTCTCACACTATATTCAGGCCCCTATTATTTTACAGGTGTTCTGCAAATGATTTCACTGGCTTCCCTTTTTGAAAAAGTGCTCACTGAATTATCATTAATCTGTTGACAACTTTCAGGCCCACTTTGCCTTGCAAGCAAATTCCATTTAGTACATTAGATTTGCAGATTGGAAGTAACAAGGACAAATTCTCTGCTACCGCAAGACAATTTACCTCATTAGAATTACACAATCAGATATAGGCAGAGCTGGCAACACTGCCTATTGTTAAGGTTGCCTGACATTTTCCATTATAAGACCCTGTTTTCAGTTGCTTATGCTTTCCCATACTTTAATTGTTTTTGTTGAAATTTTCCATGCCTGGTGTCTGCTCCATGCTGAATTGTTTTGAAAAATGTTCAAAACAGTTCAGCCATTTCCAAGAACAAGGCTAGGGAAAAATACACTGTTTTGACAACATTAAAAACTGGTGGTGACTTTTTCTTTGAACAGCTCTAGTACCTCTCTGCTTTGGAGCAGGGACTTAAGATTTGGTAGGGGGTGGCCTTTGTGTCAGAGATGTGTCTTTTGCTGTCTGTGTGACAATCTACACAAATCTGGGCAAGTTAAAAGCCTTTGACAAATAACACTTCACACATGCTGAGTAGATACTTCTTAGATTTTAGCAGGTAAATTCCCCAAAACAGCATCACACTAAGCATGCTTCCAAGTGGTGCAGAGCAGGATTTTCCCTGCAATTGGAGGGCTGCACTGCTGCTGGCTGTGCCAGGCCCAGGTACTTGAACTGAGAGCAATGTGCCTCTCTCTCCTTTTAGGGTATGTCTACACTGCAAAAAGAAAGAAGGGTTATCCGTATAAGCGCTTCAAAGATAACCTGAAGAGTAGTCTTCAGTGGACTTGCATCCGTCTCAAAGAACTTGAATAAATGGCTCAGAACAGGACTCACTGACGGTCTCTGACAAGATCAGCATAAAACAGGTTCGAGTGGGATCGGAGAAATCGTCTCCAGGATGCACGTGAAAGCACCACGGAGCTGCATCACAGATACGGACTTCCCATGCCCTCAACTCTGTGCATCAGGGTTCGGACTTCAGAGTCATATGCACAGCTGAAGATGATAATTGCAACAATAGCAGCAATGGACTACCAACACCCCCGCCCCCCCTCCACACACAATAATTAAAAACCTACAGCTGCTTTATCCTCTGATTTAAGCTCTTCTTTCATGTATTGATTCATGATGCTATCAGCATTTCAGTTCTTAAATCCCATCTATGTATCTGAGCTGTAAATAATACTTCAGTACCATTTTGTGAAGAAGGTTTGAGTGGATGATGATAAAAGATGTTGTGTTGTTGTTATGAATCTAGTTAACCGAAGGACATTCTGAAAAACACTGGAAATTTGCAAACCATCGAAAGAGAATATGACAACACATGAGTGTGTGTGGGAGAAAGAAGAAAAATAGGTTCTTGAACCTGTAATTGTGACTCCTACACTGTTTCTTTCAATTGTCTGTAGTGATAATGTTCATAATACCTCATCCCAGCAAGGCCCACATATCCTCAGTGTGGGTAAATATTAAGCTTGTTTTCTGTGGCAAACAAAACAGTACAATGTTTATACAAGATTATACAAGATTTAATATGGTATGGTCTGTTGTTTTCCTAGGTCCAGAACGCATGAGGTGGTTTCTGAGAGAAAAACAAGCTGTTCATTTATACTGAAAAAATCCATTATAAGTACATAATAAAAATGAGGTATGCATACATTAGCAATTATGCTTGTATCTGCAGCCTGCTTTCAGTGCACTCTTATTACAAAAGGCAATTAAAACTGCAAAATTTCAGCTAATTCTAAATAGTTTGTAACTGATGCTATTGTGTAACTGATGGATGTAACGGCTATATTATGTAATATTGTGTACTCAGGTCTGTAGCTGAAAGGAGCTCCAGGAACGTACATTCTGCACCCTATTTTTATTCCATGTATAGATGAACCTAACGATAAAAACAATTAATATTCACATCAATAGTCCCATTGACTTCAATGAGACAATTACTGTGCTTAAAGCTAAGCATGTACACTTGTGGTAAGAGGACAGGTCTTAAATATGGTACTGAATTAGCCTTCATTTACTCCAACCCTGTGGGCTTGTCTTCACGACCGGGGAGATTGATGCTGCTGCAATTGATGCAGATGGTGTCAATTTCGCAGGTATAGTGAAGACCCACTAAATTGACGGCAGAGCACTCTCTGGTCAACTCCGGCACTCTAGCTCCCCGAGAAGAGTAAGGTAAATCAACAAGAGAGCATCTCCCATCAACGCAGCGCAGTGAAGACACCTGGGTAAGTCGACCTAAGCAGTAATTTAGGTCAATTTACCCCGGTAGTGAAGACAATAAGAAATTATAATCCAAATAAAAGGTGCACTTTTATATATGAACAAAATACCATTGTATAAAATTGTCCAAACTATGCACAGTTGGAAAAGCTGCCAGCCCTACTGTTTATTTTCTTCTGAAGCTTAAGGCACTGTTCACTACCAGGTGCAGGTATAATCAACGGTATAATGTAGCATGCCATCTCCTATGGGTGGTGCAGATCTGATGTAATACACAACGTAGAGTATGGGAGATGTGATGATTTGGAGGATCTGACTGTACCACTTATGAATGCTGCCCCATTTATGTGTACCGATAATGGCTTAGAAGCCTGGAAATACTTCTCTGCCAGACCATAGACAATATCAAATCATCAAGAATTATCATCACCTGAATAGGCCTTACCTGAGAGAACAAAATAGTAACTGCATCCTAAGGGATTCCAGTTCCACAAGCAACACAACGAACATGACAAAGCAGGGTTTTCAAGAGGACTCACAGGGAGAGGATTCTTAGAGAGCCCTATAGGAAGTTAGGGCAGGAGAGGGGAAGGGATAGAACACAGAGGTCACAGAAGGCAAGCTGAGGAAAGAAGTTATGTGTTTCAGAACTCAAGCCATGCACTGCAATGGTTGATCCCTGGATGACCCTAGACCACCCTAACCCTTGCACAAAGAATGCTCTGTAGGGTGAGGAAACTAATATAGGGAAATGTGTGTATGGATCTGTGTATTTGTGATTAAGTAAAGATCAATAAGGGTGTAAGAATTTTGTGCAAAGTATTTTTGTGTTTATGTTACACATGTCATGTGGTCCCTTGGAGTGGTAAACAAGAAGGCTCAAACCTTTGGATGGAGTTCTGTGAGAAGGTGTGTATAATGTACTGGAGTTTCTTGGGGGTCAATGCTGGTCCTGGGGGCCTGTGGGGCTCTATTTCTGTGAAGGGGTAACAGAATGAGGATCAATGCCCAGGAAATGATCCAGAAAGACCAAAGGAGGAAATAATGCTGCAACTTACTGAGATCTAAGGTATTTTCAAGCACACGGGGATTCAGTGTCTGGGGATTCAGCAATCTGGTGAGTGGCCAAGAGGGGGTGCTAGACTTGGTCTGTGACAGAAGGATCTCAAGGATTTCCATTTATGTGTCACAACTAAGTATTACCCCATAATACTTACTTTAGATTAAAAGTGTCAATCTCGGATATGTATCAATGTATTAGGTCCTGTATTAAATTTTTTGCATTGCTGGTGCTGTCTGCACCCATTGCTACTAACATTTGAAAGCAATTATGAAGGCCTTTTGAAGGAAATCTGCATAAAGTCAAATAGACTGTACATATATTTTAGAGTGATTGTGGAAAAAATTGTAACATTTTTTCTAAAAATAGAAAAACTGCACCTTTTCAAAAAGATTGCTGGCATAAATTTTAGCTTCTTGTATACAACAGTAATGATCAATGTCCATCTATAGTGCAGTACCACTTTACTCTGCCACCAGAGTTGCGGAGTGCAGGACGATAATTCCACACTCTTCATTTTGGGAAACAAAAAGCTGATTATTATTACAGATCATTTTTCCATTATATGAAGGAAGTGTAATTCAATCAGTGACATATTGTTAAAACAGCATAATTATTATTCTGTTAACCCAAGTAAAGTAGCCACAAAACAGGCAATAATACAAAAGTAGCAATGAAGATTTTTTAAATTCATCAAACCACTTTGTACCCCAAAGATAGTACAATATTTGACAAAATGGAGGAGGGTCTGGGTTTTTGTTCAGTGGCTCTATATAATATATAAAAGGATTATACCCCCATGTACATTTACCTCCCCTCATAAGAATGTAAATTGCATTAGTGTCAATGGGTTATGTCTGTCTTTGCAGAGAGTTATCCTGCATGTCCCCTTACTTAATCATTTCCAGGCTGGTTGATCCTGCCAGTAGCATACATTTTTCTCAAAGATTAAGCCATGCATGTCTAAGTACACATGGCCTATACAGTGAAACTGCAAATGGCTCATTAAATCAGTTATGGTTCCTTTGGTTGCTTCAACCCTTACTTGGATAACTGTGGTAATTCTAGAGCTAATACATGCCGATGAGTGCTGACCTCTAGGGATGCATACATTTATCAGACCAAAACCAACCCAGGCTCGCCTGGCTGCTTTGGTGACTCTAGATAACCTTGGGCCGATCACACGCCCTCGTGGCCTCTAAGATGTATTCAAATGTCTGCCCTATCAACTTTCGATGGTACTTCCTGTGCCTACCATGGTGCTCACGGGTAATGGGGAATCAGGGTTTGATTCCGGAGAAGGAGCCTGAGAAACGGATACCACATCCAAGCAAGGCAGCAGGTGCGCAAATTACCCACTCCCGACCTGGGGAGGTAGTGACGAAAAATGACAATACAAGACTCTTTCGAGGCCCTGTAAGTGGAATGAGTACACTTTAAATCCTTTAACAAGGATCCATTGGAGGGCAAGTCTGGTGCCAGCAGCTGAGGTAATTCCAACTCCAATAGCGTATATTAAAGTTGTTGCAGTTAAAAAGTTCGTAGTTGGATCTTGGGATTGAGCTGGCAGTCCGCCGCGAGGCGAGCTACCGCCTGTCCCAGCCCCTGCCTCTTGGCGCTCCCTTGATGCTCTTAACTGAGTGTCCTGGGGGTCCAAAGCGTTTACTTTGAAAAAATTAGTGTGTTCAAAACAGGCTGGTCGAAGAAGACCTAAAGAAGAGCTTTATGTAAGCTCGAAACCTTGTTTCTCACCAACAACACAAGTTGGTCCAACAAAAGATATTACCTCTCCCACCTTGACTTACTAATTCTGTTTAGCATATCTGACCATCATGCAATATTGGAATGTTGTAGCCACATCAGTTCCAGGATATTAGAGAGAGTAAGCCTAAAAGCTTCTCTCACCAACAGAAGTTGGTCCAATAAAATATATTACCTCACCCTCTTTGTCCATCGTACAATATGCAGTCTGGGCAACTATACACATGCCTTACTGAATCATTTAGCAAGAGGTGTCCAAAAACAAACTGAAGATAAAGAGAGGAAGAACACAGATGGTATTTTGCTTCCACATAATTGCAAGATATTCATTTTATGCAATTCTTATTATGTACTAATCAAACTGTTATGGAAACCAACTACTGTACCATCCATGAGTGTCATATCCCCTTAATAAAAAGGAATATTAAAACATAAGGCATGCAAAATATATCGATACAGGGACAGATAAATTCCCCAGGGCACAAGCTGTGGCTGCACAACATAACACCCACAGAAGTGGCTCTGCTCATGAGGGGATTCACTCTTCAGGAGGTTGAGCAACCATAGTCACCACTTTAGGAGGGCAGCTTTAAAGCTCTGGCCTCAACTGTATAGGAGCACCCATGCCTGTCAAATGGCCTTCAATTTGAGGGCTATCACCCATTTTAGTCCTACAGTTACCAATGTTCTACACAAACTTAGTCTCCCCCCTCACTTTTATAATTTCTCTTTGCATCAGAAATAGGAAGCCTGCCTTAGGCTCACCCCCTGCCCCCCCGCTGACCGGGAGCCATCCGAGGTAAGCCCACGCCCCAACCTCACACCCCCAATCCCCGTCCCAGCCCTGAGCCCCCCCAAGCACAGAGCCCCTTCCTGCACCCAAAATCCCTGACCCCACTCCAGAGCCTGCACCCCCAAGCCCAGAACCCTGACCCCCTCCTGCACCCCAACCCCCTGCCCTAGCCTTGAGCCCCCCCAAACTGAAGCCCCCTTCTACACCTCAAACCCCTCACCCCTGCATCCCAACCCTCTGCCCCAGTCCTGAGCCCCTCCCACACTGCAAACCCCTCATCTCCAGCTCTGTTGAGTCGCGGTCATCGACAATTTTCTTCAACTGGGTCGCCAGAAAAAAAGTTTGAAAACCACTGGTATAGAGAACAGGCGCTATACCTATAGCCACATGCCACAGTGAAAGACTCTGGCAAGCAGGGAGGCAGCGGAGCACTACACTGCGACAAATAGCAGTGGAGACATGGAAGGCACTGCTTGGGCATGTAGAGAGGATGTAGGATATATATTCTGGGTGTTCAGGCATGTAGGGCACTCAACTCTACTCACCTAAGCCCTTCCTCACCATCTACACTGCTACTAATACCTTTGCTAGCAGGACGTGCAGTGTCTGTCCATTACATGCTGCTGGAAGTGTAGGTGTACCTTAGACACTACAGAGAGAGGTACTGGAGATAAAAGTCAGATAGACATACTGCTCAGGAGATTTTTTTAGTTTCAGTTTCTATTAAGTAAAGTGTTCTTTTTCTTTTCTTTTTTTTTTTCTTCTTTCAGAGAAATTTGGTCGTGGCGTAGGAATGCCATCTTTTAATTCAAAAAGTAAAACCAGCCTCCTCATACAAGATGACAGAGTTGTATAGCAGGGCAAGTTTAAACAATAACTTATGCAAGTGCCTCCTGCCAAAGGCTTTGAACAGGAATTCTGGCTATGCTATCTTTGGGCTTAGGGCTATTTTTGGAGAATTTAAAAGCTTCTAGAGCTTCCGTGATTTTAATTCATATACAGGAAATTTATTTGGAATTTTTTTAATACTGATTTGAGTTCATCTTCAACTAGTTGTTTTTAAATATTAAATCAAAAATTTCTCTACCAATCCAAGCACTGAGTAGCAGTTGTACCTATCTCTTTAGTTAGTTCTAATTACTAGCAACTAGGAGGTTCTTCAAAGCACTATATTTTCTACTTCCCTGGAGTGGGACTTATAAATAACTTCTCCTAACACCTCTCCTTCCACCACAGAGGAAACTCATGGATCCAGTTTCCTTGGCTGGATTTCAGCAATCTGTTTAATAGATTGATATGATATACCCACTGCAAATAACCAGTAACAATGCTCTTTCAGGATAGAGCTGGCCGGAAAATGTATATCCCCTTCCATGAAAAAGCTCACATTTCTGGGGAAAAAAATTCATCCCAAACTGGGATGACCTCCCAAAAATCACAAATTTTTTGGTGGGAAGATTTTTCTAGAAAAGTCCCATTTTGGAAGAACCAAAATGAATTGTTTTCACTTCACTGGCTGCCTAGGAATTAGGAGTGTGTCTAATGTTAACTGCCTCTCTTCCTCCTTTCCTATGGAATAACATAGCAAGGTCAGAATGCACCATTGTGATCACCTAGTCTGACTTCCATATAACACAGAACTTCCCCAAAATAATGTGTTTTGAAATAGAGCATATCTTTAAAAAAAAATCTCATCTTGATTTAAAAATTGTCAGTGACTGGGAATCCACCACAACACCTGGTAAACTGTGCCAATGGTTAATTACCTTCACCCTTAAAAATGTACACCTATTTCCAGTCTTAATTTGTCAAGCTTCAGTTTCTGGATCCTGTTACACTTTTTTCTGCTAGATTGAAGAACTGATTATCAAATATTTGCTCCTCATGCAGATACTTATAGACTGTGATCAAGTCATCCGTAACATTTTCTTTGTTAACCCAAACAGACCGAGGTCCTTGAATCTATGACTATAAGGCATTTTTTTCTAATAATTCTTGCAGTCTTCTCTGAACCTGCTCTCCAATTATCAATATCCTTCCTGAATTGTGGACACCAGAACTGAGACACAGTGTTCTGGCAGCAGTTGAACCAATGGCAAATATAGAGGTAAAATAACCTCTACTCCTATATGAGATTCCCTTGTTTATGCATCCAAGTAACCCATTTGCCCTGTTGGCCACAGCATGTCACTGAAAGTTCATGTTCAGATGATTATCCACCATGAACCCCAAATATTCAGAATCACTGCTTCCCTCAGGATGGAATCTACCATTTTTGTAAGTATGGCCTACATTCTTTGTTCCAGGTATATACATTTACGTTTAGCTGTATTAAAACATATATTGTTTGCTTGCACCTATGGAATGGTGGACTGTATCTTGGCAGACAGTGACTCTGAATAATGACAGGTTTCAGAGTAGCAGCCGTGTTAGTCTGTATTTGCAAAAAGAAAAAGGAGATGAATCAGATGCATCAGATGAAGTGAGCTGTAGCTCACGAAAGCTTATGCTCAAATAAATTGGTTAGTCTCTAAGGTGCCACAAGTACTCCTTTTCTTTTAGTGACTCTGAACAGGATTTAGGGGTCATAATGGACAAGCAACTCAACATGAGTTCCCAGTGTGATATTGTGGCAAAAAGTGCAATGCATAAAGGATGGTCAAAAGTTTTCCAAAGGAACAGTTCTCCCCAAGAAAATGGTGATTGATGGAATTGAATCTTTCTGCGAGAACGCATGGATTCTGACTAAACTTTCAGGGACAACATGGTTCCTTGGGCTTCCCAGCTAGCCAACTCCCTTGATTTTATTATTTTATTTTTATTTTATATTTTTATTACTTTTATATTTTTTTACATTATACCGTCTACTATAAGAAATTACCAATTACAAAGAAATCACTAAACCAAATACCTGCTATCAATTAGAATAACAATTACAAATGATCAGTTAGAATACCATTTGAGCAAACCAACCACCAATTACCAGACAAGTTAGGGCACCAATTACAAAACAATTATCAACTAGACTACCAAGTACCAATTAGAATATCACTTACCAATTAGAATACCAATTAGCAATTTATAAAATATAAAAATAAAAATATATTTTAATTTATAATATACAAGTTTAAACATTTCAACTATGTCATTTCAGAATAGATTTGTAATGTTTTGAATATATATTATAGTTGACAAAACATTTTCATTTTGACTAATAAGGAATATCATTTCAATATATTTAAAAAAAATTCAGAATTTCATTCTGTAGAAAAGTTTTACTTTTCATTCCAATTTTGGATTAAAATAATTATGATTCCAGAATTTCCCATGGAATGGAAATTCCATGTTTCAGCCAGCTCTAGAATAAATGGGGATAGTGAATAGGAATAAGGTGATGGTTTTACCTCTGTATATGGAATTGGTGAAACCAATACTGGAATACTATGTACAAGTCTAGTCTCCACATTTTTAAAAGGATATTGAAAAATATGAAACAGTACAGAAAAGAGCCACAGAAATTTCTTGAGCGCTTGAGAAAATGCCTTACAGTGAGAGATTTCAAGAAGTCTATCAAAAAGAAGATTGAGAGGTGACTGAATTACAGTGAACTTTCATGGATATAATATATTGGACACAAAAAGGCTCTTTAATATAGTGAAGCCAGCCAAATTTAAATTAGAAATAAGGCAAAACCTTTTAACCCAGAGTGAGTTTAGCATTGGAACACTATCAAGGGAAATGGTGGATTCTCCATCTCTTTAGGTCTTTAAGCCAACACTGGAAGATACGCTTTAAACAAACATAGTTATGCTTTAATCAAACACAAGTTATTAGGCTCAATACAGAGCTAACTGGGTTAAATTTAATGGGCTGTTGATATACAGGAAATCAGATTAGATGATCAAACGGTCCCTTCTGGCCTTAAACCTTCTGAATTATCTCCTACACAAGAATTAGTCACATAAGGGTTTTGCTAGATGGAATTTCCTTGGAATAATTTTTTGAAGATGTGGAGAGTTACCTGTTCACAGAATGAACAGGGGAGGTTCTGCCACGCCTATCTCTCCCAAAGAAGTAGATCTTTGGGGATCTGCTCAGGTCAGGGACCTATGATGTTTTCATGCTCTCTTTCCACTTTTAAAAATGCCTCTTTTCATTATTGTTCTCAGTCAGGTCTTCTCTTAAGTACCAGAGGTTTATATTCTCCTCATATAGCCTTTTATTATTTTTCTATGATTCTTTGCCTGACAGGTTCTGAGTCACATCTTTCCACTTATGTTGGCTTGCTATGATTAAGCCTGACTCCGTCATACTCTTAAGCACCAACATGAAGCAAATTTTTGTTTTACCATACCATTATAGTTCATTATCTTCTGTTTTTACATTAATCAATATACATTGTTTTACTCTGCAACCTCTGAGGTCTGTAAGATTAAAGGAAAGCGAAGTGGCCCTGGCTCCTTGACAATAGGACAGCTATCAAAGTATCCTATGGTTGTTTGCCATGGACCTTCCCCAGGGAATCCCCTTGTCGCACTGTCCGCTGCAGACCTCAGACCTGGCAATTCTGTTCCCTCTGAGTCTGAAATGAATATTTTTCTCTTGAAAGGGCAACCTTGATGTTCCTTCTCTCCAGTGGTGGCATTTGTCCCATGGTGCAAAGCTCTATCCTGGGACCCCTGCCAATGTTACTGCTCCCCATGCAGGGCAGTGTTTGTGTCCCTGAGTTGTCACGCTGGGCACGGTTTGCACTTCACTTTGTCATCACAAGAACAAGTAACTGAGTCACCAAGTCAGGTGGTACCCTCGCTGCCTTGGGGTGCCCTCCGACTGCATGGATTGCAGGGCTTCTCTCCCCTTCGGCAGGCTATTGCTCTCAGGCATAAGAGAGAAAGGTCATCTCTTCATCAGTTCATCACCCTTTGCTTCTTCCTTTCACATCCTGTTGTCCTCCAAACTATTCTGTTCTCCTGCAGAATACTGATATTTATGGCAGAAATTAAGAGGTGCTTCTAACTGCAGCTCCTGTCTACAGGCCAGGATATTAGCCCCTTCCTGTCCCACAAAGTGTAAAGTTTATACAACCCATTACAGAGCCCTATGTATTAATTCACAGATCAGAGGGATGGGTCAGAGGTCTGAGTGCTAGCTTGGAACCTTGGAGACCTGCGTTTAATTCCCTGCTCTGAAATAGATTCCCTGTTCAACCTTGGTCAAGTCTGTAAAATGGGTATCTCATAGGGGGTTTGTTGTGAGGAAAGAAAGATTGTGGGGATCTTAGATACTATACTAGTGGGGATCATATCAGTACCTAAGATATCTAGGGGGAAACCCTGCCCTCATTAAAATCAATGTGAGTTTTTCACCCCTAATGTTTATAAAGAAGGGGAATAAGATAGAATGATATGTTATTGTCATTCTTCAAGTTCCTCCTAACAATTTGTCCAGAAATAATCCCACTGCTTGGAAGAGTAAATTATTCTTCAAGTAGGCAAATTAAACTCTTGTACCCAAGATCCTCACACCTTTCCTTGCATATGCTATCCTCTCACATCTAACACATTTCACAAGGTCCATGAAAGTGCACCATCTCAATGATAATATAAAAATATCAAAATTGTTTTATCAGAGTAAGAACTGTGCTATGGCAACTTCGTTTTAACTTCTCAAATAACCCACAGGTTTCAGAGTAGCAGCCGTGTTAGTCTGTATCCACAAAAAGGAAAGGAGTACTTGTGGCACCTTAGAGACTAACAAATTTATTTGAGCATAAGCTTTCGTGAGCTACAGCTCACTTCATCGGATGCATGTAGTGGAAAATACAGTGGGGAGATTTTATATACACAGAGAACATGAAACAATAGGTGTTACCATACAGACTCATCCCCTAATGTCCCTACTCTACTTGCACTACATTGATGGCATCTTCATCATCTGGACCCATGGAAAAGAAGCCCTTGAGGAATTCCACCATGATTTCAACAATTTCCATCCTACCATCAACCTCAGCCTGGACCAGTCCACACAAGAGATCCATTTCCTGGACACTACGGTGCTAGTAAGCGATGGTCACATACACACCACCCTATACCAGAAACCTACTGACCGCTATGCTTACCTACATGCCTCCAGCTTTCATCCAGACCACACCACACGATACATTGTCTGCAGCAAAGCTCTACGATACTACCCCTCAGACAGAGACAAACACCTACAAGATCTCTATCAAGCATTCTTACAACTACAATACCCACCTGCTCAAGTGAAGAAACAAAATGACAGACCCAGAAGAGTACCCAGAAGTTTCCTCCTACAGGACAGGCCCAACAAAGAAAATAACAGAACACCACTAGCCATCACCTTCAGGCCCCAACTAAAACCTCTCCAAAGCATCATCAAGGATCTACAACCTATCCTGAAGGACGACCCATCACTCTCACAGATCTTGGGAGACAGGCCAGTCCTTGCTTACAGACAGCTCCCCAACCTGAAGCAAATACTCACCAGCAACCACACACCACACAACAAAAACAAGAACCCAGGAACCTATCCTTGCAACAAAGCCTGTTGCCAACTGTGTCCACATATCTATTCAGGGGACACCATCATGGGGCCTAATCACATCAGCCCACACTATCAGGGGCTCATTCACCTGCACATCTACCAATGTGATATATGCCATCATGTGCCAGCAATGTCCCTCTGCTATGTACCTTGGCCAAACTGGACAGTCTCTACATAAAAGAATAAAAGGACACAAATCAGACGTCAAGAATTGTAACATTCAAAAACCAGTCGGAGAATATTTCAATCTCTTTGGTCACTCGATTACAGACCGAAAAGTGGCTATTCTTCAACAAAAAAACTTCCAAAACAGACTCCAACGAGAGACTGCTGAATTGGAATTAATTTGCAAACTGGATACAATTAATTTAGCCTTGAATAAAGACTGGGAGGAGATGGGTCATTACACAAAGTAAAACTATTTCCCCATGTTTATTTCCACCCCCCCCACACCCCCGGCCACACTGTTCCTCACATGTTCTTGTCAACTGCTGGAAATGGTCCACCTTGATTATCACTACAAAAGGTTTAAACCACCACCCCCCCCCCCCCCCGGCTCTCCTGCTGGTAATAGCTCACCTTACCTGATCACTATTGTTACAGTCTGTATGGTAACACCTATTGTTTCATGTTCTTTGTGTATATAAAACCTCCCCACTGTATTTTCCACTACATGCATCCGATGACGTGAGCTGTAGCTCACAAAAGCTTATGCTCAAATAAATTTGTTAATCGCTAAGGTGCCACAGGTACTCCTTTTCTTTTTGTGAATACAGACTAACACGGCTGTTTCTCTGAAACCTGTCATATTCCAGTTTGAATTTTTCTATTTTCAGCTTCCATCCCCAATGCTGCCCTTAATGCCACATAGATGGAATGACTCAGGGAGCTTCAGCTGGCTGTGAAGCAATTCCCGATCCCTGCCCCCAGCAGAGCAGACAGAAGCAGGGCTAGAATTTATCTTGTAAATATAAAAATGTTTCAAATGGACCTTTGCTTTGTAAGTAAATGAACTACTTTGAGAAACCTCCGTTTTTAATATGGTCTGTATTATGGCATGGCAAATCATGGCACTCTAGTACTTTTTTCCTTTCAAGTCCCAAGATTTTACATGCTTAAGTAAAAGTCAAATAAACTGGTAGAGCGGATCAGCTGGCTGTGAATTTTATTTCTATGCAATGGGGTTACAATATGAAAAACATCTATTTATGTAACAGACAGAAAAAGTCCAAAGTGCAGACCAAGATCCAACCCAGCTCTGTGACCAATGGACAAAGCACTTTTCCTCCCCACAAAAAACACTTCCACCTACAATATCAAAGAGGTTTTCTAACAGCATTTCCCATAATGCCCTAATCCCCAGCGAAAATGACAGGGCCTCCAGGCCTCAGCAGCGCTGCAGTACTTACTTCTGAACACCCATGAGAGGTCCACATATAGAGTAACTCCCTGGTTACCACCAATCAGGTTGGGCTTCTGCACCTCGTCACAGACCCAAATTTTACTCTGCATGTAACCCTATATCCACCTCCCTATCTCAATTTGCCAGCATCCACCCTTTCTTCATTTAAATCCCTCCTGAACACCTACTACCATACAAAGGTCCACACACACACACACATCTTGACACCATCACCATGAAATTATAAAAAACAAAGAACAAAGTTATTTTCATTCCTTGTCTCCAGTAAGTTTAGCTAATCATTGAATTTAACACTATAAGATCGCCAGGCCAGGAGCTGTGATCCCAGTTCATCTCAGGGTCAGTGCTGCGCTGAGCAAAATGCGTAATGCTATTTCAACAGTACCTTAATGATTTAGAACTATGGCTGTGCTGAATATTCATGCTGATTCACAAACACTGATTTTTCAAAACCCTAGTTTTAGTTAATAAAATCCAGTTGAAAGAGCTTTACTATTTGACAAAACTGAGGTTTGGATTCAAAGTTCATTGTTCTTGTGGATTTCAACCCATGCTCGAGAAATTTCAGTGAAAATGGACTTGAAGTTATCACAAGCAAGGAAGAGACTCCTCACAAATAGCTTTCTCCTTCCCCAATGTTTGAGGAGGAAGGAGTTACTTAGGAATTCACTGTGGAAGTAGAGAGGGTTCACTGTTGAAGTAGTGTGGAGGATGAGTGGGAATGGTTTTCAAGGAGTTCGTCTCAGATGTTTGAATTCAGCAAACTGAAACTTGCAAGCAATCTTGGGACCCCAGAAGAGTTCTCTGGGCTGTTGATGTAATTTTTAAATAAATATTGGAAAATTGGGGAAGTTCCAGAAGACTGGAAGAAAGCTGGTATTGTGGAAATATTTCAAAAGAATAAACAGGATCACACAGGTAATTATAGGCCTCTTAGCCTGATATGGATCCCAGGAAAAATGATGGGACAGCTGATTTAGAACTCAATTAATGAATTATGAATGTATACAACAATAACTAATGACAGTCAACATGGTTTCATGGAAACTAAGCCCTGCCAAATAAACTTGATTTTACTCTTTGATGAGATTATCTTTATCAACCAAACTTGTAAACTGTTTTGATGTTTTTAAAAGTTCACACCAGTTTATAAGATTCAAGTCAGGGTCACTGCTCTATTTAACACACTGCACTTTTATATATAATATATAAAATGAAAACAAGAATGTATTTATTATCAAAGAACAGAGAATCAGGCGATAGTAAGAATATTGGAAACAAATTGTTGCACATAAAACAAAATCATAACATGCTTTCCAGAGCCTAAACTTAACTCACAAAGTATTCCCCTATCTCCTACAAGATAGCTTACCCCAAGTCCTTTCCCGAGGATTTTCAACCAGATGGGCTGAAATCCTCCCCTTCATAAGATCAAGCCTGCTGGCAAGTTTGTCTTCACAGACTGAAGAAAAACTGGTGATTAATCTGTGCCCCAAATATAGTTCCAAAAGTTCATTGTCTTACTCGTAAACAGGATAACCCCTACTGTTTTTGTTTTTTCCTGCAGTCCCCACAATCTATTTATTAGCACTTTGCTCAGACTGTAAATGGGCATCCACTGTGAACTATACAATATTCAATTTGCACATGACCAGCCACAGAGATAGATAAGTGTCTCTCCTCCCCCAACAGGAGTATGTGTATCACATTTTGGTGACCTGCCTTAACTCTCAGACCTAAAGAACATATTGAGAGAAGAGTTCATTTTCTTCCACAATATTTTTTATTATACATAACTCTTCACATATTTTCTGCACCTACATCTTGCAATGATTACAACTACTGGCATAACACAGGCGTTCACAAGAGAGACCTTGCATGACATACTTTTGTGGACTAGTATGTAGATACCAGACCTGTATTTCAAGGAATCCCTGTTGAGGTTTCAGGGACAAACCATCCTGATGAGTCGAAAGAATAGTAAATATGGCAGGTGACCAGCTTGGCTTAACAGTGAAACCCTAGCAGATCTTAAACATAAAAAAGAAGCTCACAAGAAGTGGAAGGTTGGACATATGACCAGGGAAGAGTATAAAAATATTGCTCGGGCATGTAGGAATGAAATCAGGAGGGCCAAATCGCACCTAGAGCTGCAGCTAGCAAGAGATGTCTAGAGTAACAAGAAGGGTTTCTTCAGGTATGTTGGCAACAAGAAGAAAGCCAAGGAAAGTGTGGGCCCCTTAATGAATGAGGGAGGCAACCTAGTGACAGAGGATGTGGAAAAAGCTCATGTGCTCAATGCTTTTTTTGCCTCTGTCTTCACTAACAAGGACAGCTCCCAGACTGCTGCGCTGGGCATCACAACATGGGGAGTAGATGGCCAGCCCTCTGTGGAGAAAGAGGTGGTTAGGGACTATTTAGAAAAGCTGGACGTGCACAAATCCATGGGGCCGGATGAGTTGCATCCAAGAGTGCTAAAGGAATTGGCGGCTGTGATTGCAGAGCCATTGGCCATTATCTTTGAAAACTTGTGGCGAACGGGGGAAGTCCCAGATGACTGGAAAAAGGCTAATGTAGTGTCCATCTTTAAAAAAGGGAAGGAGGAGGATCCTGGGAACTACAGGCCAGTCAGCTTCTCCTCAGTCCCCGGAAAAATCATGGAGCAGGTCCTCAAGGAATCAATCCTGAAGCACTTACATGAGAGGAAAGTGATCAGGAACAGTCAGCATGGATTCACCAAGGGAAGGTCATGCCTGACTAATCTAATCGCCTTCTATGATGAGATAACTGGTTCTGTGGATGAAGGGAAAGCAGTGGATGCATTGTTTCTTGACTTTAGCAAAGCTTTTGACACGGTCTCCCACAGTATTCTTGTCAGCAAGTTAAAGAAGTACGGGCTGGATGAATGCACTGTAAGGTGGGTAGAAAGTTGGCTAGATTGTCGGGCTCAACCGGTAGTGATCAATGGCTCCATGTCTAGTTGGCAGCCGGTGTCAAGTGGAGTGCCCCAGGGGTCGATCCTGGGGCCGGTTTTGTTCAATATCTTCATAAATGATCTGGAGGATGGTGTGGATTGCACTCTCAGCAAATTTGCGGATGATACTAAACTGGGAGGAGTGGTTGATACACTGGAGGGCAGGGATAGGATACAGAGGGACCTAGACAAATTGGAGGATTGGGCCAAAAGAAATCTGATGAGGTTCAATAAGGATAAGTGCAGGGTCCTGCACTTAGGACAGAAGAACCCAATGCACAGCTACAGACTAGGGACCGAATGGCTAGGCAGCAGTTCTGCGGAAAAGGACCTAGGGGTGACAGTGGACGAGAAGCTGGATATGAGTCATCAGTGTGCCCTTGTTGCCAAGAAGGCCAATGGCATTTTGGGATGTATAAGTAGGGGCATAGCCAGCAGATCGAGGGACATGATCGTTCCCCTCTATTCGACATTGGTGAGGCCTCATCTGGAGTACTGTGTCCAGTTTTGGGCCCCGCACTACAAGAAGGATGTGGATAAATTGGAGAGAGTCCAGTGAAGGAGGGCAACAAAAATGATTAGGGGTCTGGAACACATGACTTATGAGGAGAGGCTGAGGGAACTGGGATTGTTTAGTCTGCAAAAGAGAAGAATGAGAGGGGACTTGATAGCTGCTTTCAACTACCTGAGAGGTGGTTCCAGAGAGGATGGTTCTAGACTATTCTCAGTGGTAGAAGATGACAGGACAAGGAGTAATGGTCTCAAGTTGCAGTGGGGGAGGTTTAGGTTGGATATTAGGAAAAACTTCTTCACTAGGAGGGTGGTGAAACCCTGGAATGCATTACCTAGGGAGGTGGTAGAATCTCCTTCCTTAGAAGTTTTTAAGGTCAGGCTTGACAAAGCCCTGGCTGGGATGATTTAATTGGGGATTGGTCCTGCTTTGAGCAGGGGGTTGGACTAGATGACCTCCTGAGGTCCCTTCCAACCCTGATATTCTATGATTTTATGACCTAGGGGATTGCTGTAACACTTAGGTATTCCTGTATCCTCTGCCAATTGACATCAAGAGTCCTTGGGTCACAGAGTTACAAAACAAACCAAAGCAGCAGCATTTCTCCTTCCCTCTTCCCTAACCACATCCCAACATTCAGCCTACCCAATATGGATTAAAACTTGCCATGCTTTCCCCCAAAAAGAAATCTCAACCCCACCTGTCTCGCACCTCCTCCAGTGTATTGTCCAAGAGAATTTTAAAGTTGCTTCTAAGATGTTTCTTATAAATCTGGTCCTGGAATCATCTTTTCTTTTTCTGAATTAGTTATATTTGTATTCATATATTCATGCCTTTTAGGACGAAATGCTATCTGAACTAAAACATACCATACATGTAGAACAGCTGAGCTAGAAAAAGGATAGCTAAGTCACATAAGGATAAGAGGCACGAGTTTCTACAATGAGCGAACTGCACATATTGATGTAAACGGTTACACAAAAAAGATTTAAAAATACTAAATCAGAATTCTTCACTCACTTATAAGGGTGGTAGAAATTTACACCTACTCTACACTCATTTTGCCTAAGTGAATATGCAAATGAATATTTTCCACTACCTTGCATATTGTATGCATAGTTATTTACATCTGTAAAGTGGGCGTGAAATTATTAACAATCAGAATGATAACATTAAGAATGAGGAGTACTTGTGGCACCTTAGAGACTAACAAATTTATTTGAGCATAAGCTTTTGTGGGCTAAAGCCCACTTCATCTGATGCAACAGTTGTAATCCACTTTCTACTGACTTGCATAATCATAAGCAAGATGAAGGTAGAGGAGAATCAGGCCCATTGTTATCTTTTATTAACAGTCATGAGAGCACAGAGATAATACTTGTACCACCAAGAGTACGTATTTTCCCAAGAATGTCCATTCCCTTCCCCACATAGGGACAATACAAGTTTAAAGAATAGCAATTAATTGCTTTCAAGATTCTGATGCAGGCAACATGTCATGACAATCAAACAACACGATGTTCTGTCTTGTTTTGCCATCAGAAAGTTAACATTTTTGTTATATGCAGCGAAATGGGGATAAAAAAGGTGATTAACAAATTAAAGGGCCATGTAACTGGGTCTGCTGCCTCCTTAGTGATCCCTCTTGGCTAGAGGTCACACTGCAGCACCCTGCCTCTGTTTCCCACTCTTTAGGGCCCTTTACACAGACTCCACACACATTTTCTGTGGTCATAATACTCCTTTTCTTAGGAGGTTTATTCACAGAAAATAAACTCAAAATAAAACTCGAAGTCCCACAAGTCCAACAAATAAATGTTTCTTTTCCTTGTCCCATGCCTCTCTGTCTGGAGAGCTTTTGAGTTCCTTCTGTTTGTCCCCTGGCTTGCTCAGGGCCTCTGAGTTTATGAATTTAAGCCAGAACTTTGCTAGATACTAAAATTCATGGACTGAATAGAGACACTGGATTTATGGCTTATTATAACAATCTATAACCCACTAAGCCCCTCCCCCCAGATTTTTGTTATCCTTTTCCCACTATGACTGGAGAATGGTTAAATAGGCCACTTCATCTTGAATGGTCTCTTGAAATGTGTGTTAACTACTTATGCTAAACAATCTGTTCCGCCTTGTATTTAGCTCTGAGTATATTTCCCAGACCAGAAGAGCTCTATGTAAGCTTGTCTCTCTCAACCACAGAAGTTGGTCTAATAAAAGATATTGGCCTGATCTACACTCAGAATTTACATCATTGTAGCTACATCTCTCAGGGTTATGAAAAATACACACCCCTGGGAGATGTAGCTATAGTGACCTAACCCCTGGTGTAGACAGCGCTCGATCAATGGAAGAATTCTTCCATCATCTTTACACTACAAAATTAAGTCAACCTAAGTTATGTCGACGTACAGCCGCTGCAGTAATGAATTACTTTTCCATATCGACACTACACTCTTCTTATTGGCGGTGTCCATCCTCACGAGCAGTGCTTGCACTGATGCAGAAAGCAGTGCACTGTGGGTAGCTATCCCCTTGTGCAACTCACCACCATCTGGCAGAGGGTGTTTTGGAAAGGGTTTGCAAAACCTCATGGGGGCAAAAGAGTTGGGCAGGGGTGACTCGGAACATGGTTTCAACATCCCATTATGCAGTTTTCTCCATCCCATAATATTATCTGCATTGCCTACAAGAGTACACACTCAGTGTCATACCACATTTCCCAGAGTTTTCCAGCTGATTATTATGTATTTACATATCACCAATTAAATGTTCTTTTATAATCTTCTCCTGGCATGTCCCAGGAAAGTTTTTTTTGGTCAGATGAAGGACTTATTTGAATGCGGTAAAAGTTTATTGCTAACCCTGGATAGAAGAGCTCCTTTAATAACACATTACTTTAGAAAACAAGGCAATGTACAGTTTACAACCAACGGTAAGACAGAATGTATGGACTTTAATGTGGTTCAGCTGTCTGTCTCTTCTTCAGGCTAAATTGACACTACCAACCACAGCTCTAGTTCTTGCATAAATCATTGCTTCTGATGAGCAAAACACAGCATCACAGAAGACAAGTGGGGAATTATTTTTGGTTTGGATATAAGTATTCATTCAATGTAAATGCCGCTGTACTGAAGGACAACACAAGCCAGAGCTTCCCCTACTACATTTTAGTTAAATGTGCAGTGAAGAGAAAGTTACTCATCTTGTGCAGTAACACCGGTTCTTCGAGATGTGTCCCCCTCTAGGTCCTCAACTTAGGTCCGTTTGAATCCCTGCACTGCCAATCAGAGAACTTTGGTAGCAGTGTCTGTTTGGCCTGCTCATGCACCGTCCCGGGCTCATGCTCTGCCATGAGGCTAACCAGCACGTGTGGGTGAACCCACCTCCCCTCCGTTCCTTTTCTACCACAGAGTCCCTGACAAGAACTCTGAAGTAGAGAGGAGGAGGGTGGGTTGTGGAGCACCCATAGGGACACCCATCTCGAAGAACCATCGTTACTGCACAAGGTGAGTAACTTCCTCTTCTTCTTCTTCGAATAGTGTACCTGGGGGACAGGAAGGGGCAGTGCAGGTGTGGGGGCTTGAGGGAAGAGGTGGAGTGAGGGCAGGGCCGGGGGCTGAGCACATCCAGGGAAGATTGAAAGCCGGTGCCTGTGACAAGAGTAGAAACCTCACAGATATTGATGTACAGTTTCTATGGTACCTGGACGGAGGTGGTGATCTACTTCCTGTCATAATAGACTGTCGTGAGCAGAGTTCCGGAAGAGGGAAGGGGAATGGTGTTGGGGGCGGAGGGAGTTGAAGTGGATAGAGTAGCCATTGTGGATGATTTCCAGAACCCATGAGTCAGATGTTATTCATTCCCGGTTGTTGGGGCACAAAGCAAGGTGGTACCCAAATGGGCGTGACGGGTTGGTCAGCTGCAGTTGGTGTTGAGGGCAGTGGTTTGTCAGCACCCTGACCAAGATGTCAAAACTCATGTTTTGATGGTTGTGACAAGGCAGACTGGGGGCCTGATGGCTTCCGTTTGGAAAATCTGGATTTTTTCCTGAGAGGCTCATAATAGCACTGATTTGAAAAATGCAGAGTGTGGGATTTATGTTGAGGTTGTGGACTAAATTTTCTCTTTTTGTCTAGGTGTATAAATCCCTAATGACGAGAGAGTGGCCCCAGAGTCTTTAAGCATATGAAGAGACTAGTCAGTCTTCATGGTGAACAACTTGGTGCCTTAGAAGGGAAGGTTCTCTACTGTAGTCTGCACTTCCTTAGGGAAGCCAGAGGTGCAACCAGAACATTCGCCACATAAGCACCACTGTAGAGATGGACTGGGTTGCTGTGTTGGCTGGATTAAGCGATGACTGGAGTGCTGTCTTGGCCACCAGCTGTCCCTCACTAACAATAGCTCAAAACTGTTCACAGTGCAACTCTGGGAGCTGATCAATAAAAGTGTTAAACTTGGTGTAATTGATGTAGTCATATTTTGCTGTCAGAGCTTAATAGTTTGCATCTCTGAACTGCAGAGTGGCGGAGGAATAGATTCTCCTGAATAAATTGAGGCACTTCCAATCCTTATCATAGGAGGTGGACCTCACTTGTTGTTGGCCATCGCTGTATCCCTAACTGGGATGTAATATTTCTTATCGTCTCAATTGCAGGTAGGTGTGACTGATGCCGGGTTTCCATATAAGCTTGGCTGGGTCCAGAAGAGCCTCGTTGGGGAGGGCTATTCTGGAGGAAGACGAGTGCAAGATGTCCAAGAGTTTACGATGTGTGTCTTTTAGCTCCTCAAGGAGTACCCGCAGCATGTTTGCCACTTTTTTAGCTAGATCTTGAAATAGCCTGAAGTCATCGGCTAGGGATGGCGAAGAGGGCATCACTGTCTCCTCTAGGGAGGAGGAAGAGATATTGGTCTGTGGTGTAACTTCCTCCTAGAATCTGCCCTCCTGTTTCTCCATGATCTCCTCTGGAGGTTCAGAGGCTCTGAATGCCGTGGGTGAGGGAGAGTGCCTCAAGGACTCATGGTGGGTCACGCTGGATGCTTGGGAGGCATGGAGTCTGTACGCTGCCCAGGGATCCCAGTAGGGTCACTGGGGCAGTGGAAGAAGTCCTGACGGTGGCAGCCATAGTTGGCCATACCACAGTGGTTGAGGAGCAGGCGGAAGGTATGACTGAGGGGTCCACTATCAACCTGGGCCATTATAAGGAGCATGAAAGAAGTGGTGAGAAATGGCCTCCTCCTGCTCGCTACCTGATTCACCACTGGAGAATGGAGGTGCATGACATGGTGCTTATCATAAATATAAAGGGAAGGGTAAACCCCTTTAAAATCCCTCCTGGCCAGAGAAAAAATCCTCTCACCTGTAAAGGGTTAAGAAGCTAAAGGTAACCTCGCTGGCACCTGACCAAAATGATCAATGAGGAGACAAGATACTTTCAAAAGTTGGGAAGAGGGAGAGAAACAAAGGGTCTGTGTCTGTCTGCTTTTGCCGGGGATAGAACAGGAATGGAGTCTTAGAACTTTTAGTAAGTAATCTAGCTAGGTATGTGTTAGATTATGATTTCTCTAAATGGCTGAGAAAAGAACTGTGCTGAATAGAATGACTATTCCTGTCTGTGTGTCTTTTTTGTAACTTAAGGTTTTGCTTAGAGGGATTCTCTGTGTTTTGAATCTAATTACCTTGTAAAGTATCTACCATCCTGATTTTACAGAGGTGATTCCTTTACTTCTATTAAAAGTCTTCTTGTAAGAAAACTGAATGCTTTTTCATTGTTCAAAGGGTTTGGGTCTGTGGTCACCTATGCAAATTGGTGAGGATTTTTACCAAACCTTCCCCAGGAAGTGGGGTGCAAGAGTTGGGAGGATTTTGGGGGGAAAGACGTGTCCAAACTACGTTTCCCAGTAAACCCAGTTAAAGTTTGGTGGTGGCAGTGGAAATTCCAAGGGCAAAGGGTAAAATTAATTTGTACCTTGGGGAAGTTTTAACCTAAGCTGGTAAAAGTAAGCTTAGGAGGTTTTCATGCAGGTCCCCACATCTGTACCCTAGAGTTCAGAGTGGGGAAGGAACCTTGACAGTGCTGGTGAAGATTCACATGTCCGAAGTAAACTCAGTACTGGATCCCCAATACCGAGAAACAGAGACTTTGGTATGTCAGATACCATGAGATATCTAGAGTGTCTGAATTCCTACAGTGCCGACCTAACCAGTACTGATGGTGGTTCTTTATGGGCCAGCAGTATGGAAGGGATCAGGGATCTTGGCCATCCCAAGTACTCCAAGGTTGGATGGCTCACTGTTGACAGTGCAGATGGAACTGCTTGTACCAGCAGCATCTTTTTAGAGGTGGTATAATCTCTGTCCTTGCCTTTATTAGTCATTAACGTTGCTTCTGTGCCTTTGACCATCAGGTCTTTAGGTGCCTTAATGGTACGTGCTGCTTCAGACCCTCATGAGCTCCGAGTACTGTGTTTGGACTGTCTCGGTACTGACAGTACTGATGATACCGAATGTGCTGGTGATCTTTTTTGGCTAGCTCGGGGCTCACTCTGGGGAACCACAGCTCTGTTTTTTGAAGCCTTCTGTGAGGGGTCTGCTGCTGTTTTTTTTTTTTTAAACCCAGGTCCTTAGATGTTGAGGGTTGTGGGAAAGATTTGTGCTGTCTGGATGACTCCTGGTGCAGGTCCAGGGAAGGCTGAAGAGCTGCCTTCATGAAGAGGATTTTTGTCTCAGTTCCCTGTCCTTCCAAGATCTGGGCTTGAATTGTTGGCAAAGACCACACTTATGGGGAATGCGGCTTTCCTGGAAGCAGTGGATACAGCGGGAATGCTTATCTGCTACAGGGACGGCTTCCTTGCATGAGAGGCACTTTTTAAAGTCCGGTGAACCAGACATACACCATGCTGGGACAATCCCAGGCAAAGGGAAAAATAAAAAGTTGGGGGGGGTTGTGTGTGTGTGTGTGGGGGGAAGAATATAAAGAAAGCTCTACAACTAAGGGCTTGTCTACACTGGCAATTAACAGCGCTGCAACTTTCTCACTCAGGGGTGTGAAAAAACACCCCGCTGGGTGCAGCAAGTTGCAGCGTTGTAAAGTGCCAGTGTAAACAGTGCCCTAGTGCTGAAAACCATGCTCCCAACGCTGCGAGCTATCCCCCTCATTGGGGTGGTTCTTTTAGAGCACAGGGAGAGCTCTCTCAGCGCTGCCCCACAACCACACAAGACACATTTAGCATTGCCAGTGTAGACTAGCCCTAAGAGAAAAGGATTAACTAACTACTGACGTGCTAAGAGAGAGAGAACGATCCGATGAACAGACTGCTAATAGCTCCATCTCTAGCCAAGGGTGGCTGAGAAGGAACTGAGGAGGGTTTGCCTGCGCATGCTGGTTAGCCTCATGGAAGTCCACGAGGAGGGGACAGCACTTGTGTGGGCCGAACAGACACTGCTACCAAAGTTCTCTGATCGGCAGTGCAAGGGCGCAAATACACCTGCAGTGGAGCACCCATGGGGACACTACTCGAAGAAGAATCCTTTGGCTACTGCTGGACCATTCTCTTATACCAGTGTTTAAATGAGATTTCACTAAAGTCAACAGAACCATAGTTAATGCCCGGTGAGAAAGGGCTGCTGCTAGGACAGAGCAGATATGTTTGACAGATGAAAGTAGGTAGAGGGTCAACTATATTTCTATGTCATTTGTACAGATATTGTATTTTATGCAAAGAATAAGAAGTGTGCAAGAAAACTCAGATAATACAACATAATATGAACATTTTTTTCTAGTGGTTTTCAATTTTTAAAAGAAAAATCTTAACCAAGATGAAAACAATGTTTTCCTTTTACTGAGATTTTTCATCCCGAATTATCTCCCCTGTGAATTAAAAGGCATGTTTTTTTTCTGCTGTCAGAAACTAAGAGCATAATAATTTTTTTAATACACTTGCCATAGAGGGTAGGCATTCACTTTCAAAAGAACATGGAAAGAATCTTATGAAAATGCACTTGGCTTCTGAATTGTTAAATATGCTGTAAAAGAGCATTCAATCTGCAGTTGCTTATGACATTCTATTATCTATATAAATCAAAATTGGACCTTAACTCTTTGCAAACCTCTCAAATGCACTATTCTTTTTTATTATCTTCTATCCTAGTACTTTGCATCCCCTTTCAAATGAGTCCAGATAATTCAAAGACTTTAATTAATAGTTAAATGAGTTTGAAAAAGCATGTTTTACTTGTATTTCTTGTAATGCCCTAAGTATGTTAATGGTTCTATTGATATATAATCAGGGCCCTACCAAATTCACGGCATGAAAAATGCATCATGGACCAAGAAATCTGATCTTCCCCAGTGACATCTGGTCTTTTGTGTGCTTTTACCCTATACTATACAGATTTCACAGAGGAGACCAGCGTTTCTCCAACTGGGAGTCCTGATACAAAAGGGAGTTGCAGGAGGGGTCGCAAGTTATTTTAGGGGGGTCACGGTATTGCCACCCTTACTTTTGCACTGCCTTCAGAGCTCGGCAGCCAGAGAGTAGAGGCTGTTGGCTGGGTGCCCAGCTCTGAAGGCAACACCCTGCCAGCAGCAGTGCAGAAGTTAAGGGTGGCAATACCATACAATGCCACCCTTACTTCTGCGCTGCTGCCTTCAGAGCTGGAGAGTGGCGGCTGCTGACTAAGAGGCGAGTTGTGCAGGCAGCAGCGCAGAAGTAAGGGTGGCAATACCATAGCAGACCATCCTTACTTCTGTGCTGCTGCTGGCGGTGGCTCTGCCTTCAGAGCTGGGCTCCCTGCCAGCAGCTGCAGCTCTCCAGCTGCTCAGCTCTGAAGGTAGTGCTACTCCCAGCAGCAGTGCAGGGAAGCAGTACCACAACCCCCCCTACAATAACATTGCGACCCCCCAACAACTCCTTTTTGGGTCAGGACCCCAACAATTACACCACCTTGAAATTTCAGATTTAAATAACTGAAATCATGAAATTTACAATTTTTAAAATCCTATGATAGTGAAATTGACCAAAATGAACCATGAATTTGGTAGGGCCCTATATATAATTAGATATAATGTACAGAATAACTTAATAGCCTTAATAGTTAGAATAACTTCAGAGATAAGTAGAATGGGGGTTAATAAAAAATGTATTTAAAAGCTGGGAGTATCCTATTAAATCATTTAAATGTTAAAGTACACTGGCTAAATGCATGAAATTATGAATTAATGCTACAAAAACAAACTATGTAAAACATTAGTCAAAATCAATACATTATTTACATTAGAAGCAGATTTTATTAATGGACTTTCCAGTCTTGGTATAATTAAGCAAAGGCTGACTTACTGAACTGTAAAACTACACTCCAGTCATTTAGCTATATAACTCATCTTTAATTTGACAGGGCAGCAAAACAGTATGACTATTATCCATTTAGAGGGTTATTTTTTTTCTGTTCATATCGTCATTCAGTTATGTTAAAGACCCAGAAAAATACTTACAGCTTTAAATTTTTGTCTTTTGTATCAAAACAATGCATATCAAGAAGATGGTTAAGTAAGATGACATATTTTAACAGTAAAAGTGTGCTATCAATTGACTTGGGAAACTCTGAAATCTGGAAATGCACATCCACTTATTCTTCCAGAAGAAACTTTCATTTAATGCATGTTTACCAGACATTTTTCCCTCAAAGAAGCAAAATATATGACTTAGAGCAGGGTTTCCTAACCCCTGGGTCAGGACCCAAAATGTTTCAAATGGTTGCGCGGCAGATCCTAGAATCATAGAATCATAGAATATCAGGGTTGGAAGGGACCCCTGAAGGTCATCTAGTCCAACCCCCTGCTCGAAGCAGGACCAATTCCCAGTTAAATCATCCCAGGCAGGGCTTTGTCAAGCCTGACCTTAAAAACCTCTAAGGAAGGAGATTCTACCACCTCCCTAGGTAACGCATTCCAGTGTTTCACCACCCTCTTAGTGAAAAAGTTTTTCCTAATATCCAATCTAAACCTCCCCCACTGCAACTTGAGACCATTACTCCTCATTCTGTCATCTGCTACCATTGAGAACAGTCTAGAGCCATCCTCTTTGGAACCCCCTTTCAGGTAGTTGAAAGCAGCTATCAAATCCCCCCCATTCTTCTCTTCTGCAGGCTAAACAATCCCAGCTCCCTCAGCCTCTCCTCATAAGTCATGTGTTCTAGACCCCTAATCATTTTTGTTGCCCTTCGCTGGACTCTCTCCAATTTATCCACATCCTTCTTGTAGTGTGGGGCCCAAAACTGGACACAGTACTCCAGATGAGGCCTCACCAATGTCGAATAGAGGGGAACGATCACGTCCCTCGATCTGCTGGCTATGCCCCTACTTATACATCCCAAAATGCCATTGGCCTTCTTGGCAACAAGGGCACACTGATGACTCATATCCAGCTTCTCGTCCACTGTCACCCCTAGGTCCTTTTCCGCAGAACTGCTGCCTAGCCATTCGGTCCCTAGTCTGTAGCGGTGCATTGGATTCTTCCATCCTAAGTGCAGGACCCTGCACTTATCCTTATTGAACCTCATCAGATTTCTTTTGGCCCAATCCTCCAATTTGTCTAGGTCCCTCTGTATCCTATCCCTCCCCTCCAGTGTATCAACCACTCCTCCCAGTTTAGTATCATCTGCAAATTTGCTGAGAGTGCAATCCACACCATCCTCCAGATCATTTATGAAGATATTGAACAAAACCGGCCCCAGGATCGACCCTTGGGGCACTCCACTTGATACCGGCTGCCAACTAGACATGGAGCCATTGATCACTACTGGTTGAGCCCGACAATCTAGCCAGCTTTCTACCCACCTTATAGTGCATTCATCCAGCCCATACTTCCTTAACTTGCTGACAAGAATACTGTGGGAGACCGTGTCAAAAGCTTTGCTAAAGTCAAGAAACAATACATCCACTCCTTTCCCTTCATCCACAGAACCAGTAATCTCATCATAAAAGGCGATTAGATTAGTCAGGCATGACCTTCCCTTGGTGAATCCATGCTGGCTGTTCCTGATCACTTTCCTCTCATGCAAGTGCTTCAGGATTGATCCTGTGGCTCCTGTCCCATGGGGCAGGCTGGGCTCGCCTCCCTGCTCCAGGCACTGCAACCTCTGGGGTCCCAGAGCCACTCATGTTTGGCCCAACCATCATGACGATGGGAGTTCAAGTAAGCAAAATATGAGTGAGTGGCACCGCAACCCCATGAGCCAGGTCACAACTCCACTCACACAAATTTGGTCCAGTCAAGAGGATGGGGCCAAATCTGAACAGTGCTGCATTCCCGGAGGTTGCAATGCCCAGAGTGAGAGCCAAGCCCAGCTATCCCCACAGCACGAGCTGCAATAGGGCAAGTGGGGTGAGTGCTGGGAAGGACCCAACCCCCCCAGGGGCAGGATCCAACTGTAACCACCCCAGTGTAGGGCCATAACCAGGGCGGGATGAGCAGGGCAGCTGCCCAGGGCACAAAGCCGCAGGGCAGCTCGGGCCGACGATGTCAGGTGCCTTGGGCCAGCTCCGCACAGCGGGGCAGCAGGACTCACTGGAGCTCAGTTGGGCTAGCCCCACGTGGCAGGGCTTGGTCAAGCCAGCCCCACATGGCAGGGCTGGGTCTGGGAGGGAGCTCCATCTTCATCTCCTGACTCATCTCAGCAGGCCACCCAGCCCATCTGGGTGGTGGGGGTGGGAAGAGAAAACATCTGGAGGGCGAGACATGACCCTGCATGCTGCCCCTGGTAGGGGGCGCTAATATGCTTGCTCATCCCAGGCACTAAAATGCCTAGTTATGCTCTGCCCCAGGGCCTGTACCCCCAGACTATTTACTGGGTTGTAACAGGCCACAAACATTTACAAATGGGTCCTGAGCCCAAAAAAGTTGAGAGCCAGTGACTTAGAGCATAACAAATTTTGACAGCAATAGTACCTTTGTGTGACATCATTTTATAAAATAATGATTACGGGCATATTACTTAGACTTAACAAGATTGTTTAGCCTATTAAAACTAATACCAAGAACTAAATTCTGCCAAAGGTGGGGCTGACTGTGGCTACCTCTGGAGCTTGTCAGTTCTGCTGTGAGCCAGAGCAGATCACGATAAAGTAACACAAGATGCTTCCTTCACTGCATCAGCAGAAGTAAAAGTTCCTAGATCACTGCACTAGCCTAGGAGTGCAACAGCCTGCTGTACCCCAAGGAAGACAAGGGGAACAGAATCCTGCTCTATGCTTGTCAAAACTGCGATTACCAACAGGATGCCGACAACAGCTGCATCTACATCAATAAGATCACCCATGAAGTGGATGAACTGACACAAATCATTGTGGACATTTCCCAGGACCCAACTTTGCCCCAGACAGAGGATCACCCATGTCAGAAGTGTGGGCACAAAGAAGCAGTATTCTTCCAGTATCGCAGCGCAAGGGCTGAGGATGCCATGAGGCTGTATTACGTGTGCACCGCCCCGCACTGCGGCCACCGCTGGACTGAATAATGGGGCAGCTGTCTGAGACCTGAAATCACCCCTGGCTCCTGGTTATCAGAAACATTTGGGCTCTGTTCCCTTCTTGGAATAGCCTCTGCTCCTGGTTCTGCCCTGGGGTCATCTAACCACTGTATTTTTGTTAATAAAAAGGTTTTATTTTTCAAGTAAAAAAAAAAACAACCACCCTGGGATTGACTATTGCTGTATCACAAATAGTACACTATTACAAAGTCATTAAAATGTAGTGGATGTGTTTTTCATATTCAGTTGGGGGTAAAATCCTCAGCCTCTCTCTGGTCTTTATTTTTGCTGAGTAAAAGGGCCAGAGTGGTATAAAGAGCCCCATAAGCCCTAGTTCCCCTAGTGCATGCATTGTGGAAGGCACCCATAAGGCTACCACCAAAGGATCACCTTTCAAGCCCAACCTATGGGGTAGGGCTGGGAGGAGTGTGTTAAGATTGGGGCTTCAGCATGCAGCTGTAGGATGACTCTGCGCAGCACTGGTAGTCATAGGTCAGTCACAAGAGGCTACCTTAATTTAGGCCTTGTTTACATACCATTATACTAGATTTAACCTAACACGTTAATTTAAACAGATACAGTTAAACCAATATAAACTCCTGTGTGGCATTCTTATTTCAGTTGATGAGTGGCTTTGGGAGGTAAGCTTAAGTCAATGGGGGAAAGACTAGATTTAAACCAGAAAAAAAATCTCTCTAACGCTGAAATAAGAATATCCACACAGGGGGTTGCACCCATTTAACTAAATTATTTTTTAAACTGATGTAAGTTAAACCAGTGAAACAAGGCTTTAGACAGGTCTCCAGGAGGGCTGTCCATAGCTCTATGGGCACCCTGAGAATGCCTGCTCTTGATCCAATACCAAAAGTACAAATAAACCAACTAGGGCTGTCAATTGCAGTTAACTCAAGTGATTTACTCAAAACAAATTAACTCAATTTAGATCAATAATCACAATTAATTACAGTTTTAATCACACTGTTAATCAATAATAGAATACCAATTGAAATTATAAATTTTTAGATGGTTTTCTCCATTTCTCCATTCTTGAGGGGTTCATAACTCTGAGGTTCTACTTTGCATACAAAAATACTGTTAAGAACCCAAAGAGTGTGGTGAAACTGTACAGTGTGTTAAATGCACATTATAAAGACTGGTAAGTGATGTTACATGCATCAAAAACAGGATGGATTCAATATGAATGAAAAGATAGATTAATAACGTGTCTTTCTTGATGATCATTTTAAATAAAAGTTTGATAATTCTGTAGATAGTATTTGTTGCTTAAGTTTTATCAGCCCAGAACTGGTAATAAACAGCTGTCTGAGAACATAAAAGATAAGATGAAGTGGCAGCAATGGATATTTCTCTGATATTAAATAGTACATTAGTTACTATAGTAAAATCTTCTGAAACATTGTTAACTTAACAAGGAGATACAAATGGAAAAATGGGGGTTGAAAGAATATGACAGTTCCAGGTCTTGATGCTCTCTGCATTTGATTGTATTTTCATTGCTTCTGTTTTAGAGTCTCTGCACTTGAATATTGTTCCTGTGATCTGGGCTCTAGTTATGTTGCTTTATCTGTGATATGGAATCAAGCAGACAAGTGATATGGAATCAAGCAGTTATAATTATTGTTGAGATGCAGGTTGACTTTTTCCATTACAACTTTGCAGCCTGCTATCTTCAACCCCTGTAGATGTCTGAAGGACTTTCTCTTAAATATTGGATAGGTTATTGGAAGATAATTAGCAGGTTGAGGTGTCCTGGAACACTTTGTATCTTTTGCATTTTGAAGAATTTAGTTACTCTGTAAGCATTGTGTTGGATAGGGTGGGAAGTCTGGGTACATGTTGTACTAGAACAAAGGTCTATCTTAGTTCTCTTGTTACTGCCTTTATTGACAATATATCTTACAGATGCTAAATTTTAGAATAATATGTCCAGCAATTCTTTAAAGATTGTCCTTTTAAAATTACGTAAAATAATCCAAATGCAATGAAAGCAAAGAAGTGAAACATATAAACAGCAATGATGGAGGGCAATGAGTGAGGCCGATATCTTATCCCAGCTTGCACATCTGTGATGATCTGGTAGCCAAGGGAAAATTGAGTAAAATAATTTTTACCTAACTTGATTTATAGCCCGAACAGGCAACTTTAAAAATAGATGACATTTTACCTAGCATACAGGTTAACCTGAGCTACCTGAAGGAACAAGAAGCTCAGATAATACTGAAAATTAGCTAGACCAGATGCGGCGAAAAGTTGCGTGTCTTGAGAAAAAACTGAAGCAAATGAAACAATAGCCCATTGTTTGGCCATCTTCAAAAGACTACCGGTAATAAAACAGTTGATTTCCCTCCCTAAGTAGCTGCCTAAACTTCTTCAAGCCATGGAATTATTGAAAATGTAGGTCTCATTGTTCTCTTGGATCTTCATCTAGATTAGGAGAAAATACTTGAACTGTAAAAATTCATGTGCACAGCTTTACAGATAAAATCCTCATGTAGCTAGCATATACAACCATTCTAGAAGCTGTGAACAGAAGTGGTAACCTAAAGGTTTAGAATAATCATTTCTGTTTTTCAGTACTTTTCTATAGATTTCCAATGGCAAATAAGACATTTGATGAGTTACCGGGATGCCATTATGCATTTCTACATTAAGTTAAGCAAAAGAGTGATTGTAGATGGATGAAATTAGAATTCGTCTCGAATTAAGCAGAAGTCTAACTGATGTTTCATGCTGTTATTTTGAGGTAATGAGTTATAAAAACATAGCTACATCGATAGAAAGAAAATGTTATTAGGAACTGTATGTCAGCTCCTACATTCCAGTGTGGGAGAAATCTCAATTATGGATTCTAGTTTAAATGTGTTTGCTTTGGAGTTTCTAAGCACATTAAACCTCCTAGAAAAGAGTTATACTTGTCTCTCTCCATACGGGGAATATAGCCAGAAGAAGATGGGTAATATTTTGATTACCCATCTAGAAAAAAAAATCAATGGGCCACAGAGAGCTAGGGATCTGTATGTTAATTTGACTTATTCTTCTGGGGCTTAAATTTTCTGAAGGGCTATGTCACATTTAAAAAAAAAAGCAAAGGGCACCATTACCACAACTGTTTTCTGATTCCTCAATCGGTTTAAAAAACAGGAATATCTGTGACAATGAAGCGGTCATCCTACATCAAAACCAAAAGGACAAAAAGGAACATTTCTCTTTCCTACTCTCCCTACACTCCCAAGAGATTATCAGCTAATTGGAAAGGGTCAAAGCAAAACCTTTTAGCTTGGCCAAATAGGAGAGAAAATGGCAAAAAAGGTACCAAGGAAGGAGAGGGAAAGTGCCAAGTGTGCATTAGTAATGTAAATGTATTTCTTAAATATGCCAATTTTGAAACTGCACACATGAAAAACCATTTCCCCCCATTGTATATCTCGGAAGAAAACCAAAGTGTGTATGAGAGTACCCTGAAGATTATTTTTGACTATTAACATAAATATTACTGTTTTGTGGCAAACGTATGTGCAAACAAAGCAACACTTTACAAAATGCTGCTAAACTGTAACATTTGATGGTGGGCCTGTGTTGAATTGACAGTTCTGAAGAAAGAAGTCTCCTATTTATGTACTGAATATGTACATCAGAGGTAGCATTCTTGAAAGCTTTCCAGTAACACACTATGAATATGTCTCAAACCAAACCTGGAGGTCCATTATGTAGCCAGAGAGGTCACTTGTCCTCTCTGCTCATACTGCAAAGAATGACATTTTTGGTGGAGACACTTGTCTACTCTTAACAATGGACAGCATCAGTTCATTCCATGTAGGGCACTGGATACCCATGAGATGGTAATACATTTTCAGTTACTACCACCAACCCAGTGGTTAAAATATGTCAGTGGAAGATCAAACATTCTTTCTAAGCTCACAGGCCAAGCAACTGAATTGGCCTGTTAAAACAGCGGTGCTTCCGACTGAGTAGAAAATAATTTTCTAAATTATATTTTTTAACATCCTGCCACTTCAAGTCATATTGATGACTACTTTTTCCCTTAGATTTTTTTTTTTGCACTTTTAATATTTATTAATCATCAGGAAGCCTAACAGAAGGCAACCTTTAAAAAATACTGTCTAAACACATACGTTAATGAGATAGTACCCAAGAGAGTCTGACGATACTTTATAGATTCATTCAACAACAAACTGAAAGCTTACAACATTTCAATAGCTACAGCAGTAATACCCCAAATGAAAGTGTCATCATACAAACATTCACTGCCACCTCCATAAACCACCAATGTTATATTTAGTTGTAAATCTTTGTAAGAACTCCGGGTTAGATTGTGCCCCCCTACCCTAAAAAAAGACAAATGGGAGCTGAAACTCCCACACAGTTTTCTCCAAATTCTGCCACAGGATGGGACATAGGTAGGCCACCCTTTCCCCCAGGTTCAGCTCAAACCCAAGGATCTCACGGAATCCACTTGACACCAGGAGCATATGCATGGAGACCATGTATACAGGTCTCTGCCACAGACGGCCTCAGGACTTCTATGAAGTGGCCACAGAAACAGTCTTCTGAAGAGTTCCCTCTGAACATCATCCACCCATCTGAGGATCGCTCCTCCTGTTCCTGTCCCTCTTCCTGGTACATCGCAGTGGAGGACGTGTGCAGTGGAGAGTCCAGGGAAGAAGAATGCAACAGAGGTAATTGAGGTCTTCCTCCTTTCTCCTCCCACCCTTGCAGGGTGGATTGGCAAATTCCATACAAATATAGTGGGAACATTATTCCCACCACTTATACCTTATCCTATTTTCCAAAACTTCTCAATAGCATTCCTACCATAAAAAATGTTACAGATTTAATAGTAAGCATGTCACCAAGTGATGTTGTCTAGTTTTTTGTTTTGTTTGTTCGTTTTGCTATGCAGATTGCAATGTCATGGAATTAGGATTCAGATATTCTTTGTTTTTGGTATGAATGAGTGAGTGACACACACAAATATAATTGATAAAAGGAGTCCCCTATCAGCAGACAGCACTATCTTCAATTAACAATATTAACAATTACATGTTGGCATCATCTACCACAAATCCAATGCATTAGTTAGTAATTCTGTAATTTCATTTACACTTTTAACAAGTGACTAAGTAACTAACATTTTTAACTGCTGACCAGTGCTGTATTTTTGATGGTACTACATGGCTTTTTAAACTACAGACATGCTAGAGAAAGTGCTTACTTATATAAAACACTATTCCATAGTTCATAGAAACAATCTCAACAAGTTTAGGGAAAAAAGGAGTAGGATTTGAACAGAGATGGGTTTAAACCACAAAGATAAACCATATGACCTTCCAAGTTTGTGAGATGTGGGATGAAAACCAAGACCCAAGCTGAATTTTACAATTAAATTCTAATTCCTGGACTGACCCAGAACCCAAAGTCAGAATGTCCGTTAATTGACTCAGACATTACCTAACTTAGTTTCTGGAAGTAAATGAACAAAGCTGGTGTTAAATTACATTCAATTTCAGCCGAGTTCAAAGTGAAGCAAGCAAGAAGATATACTCTAATCTGTACTGGCAGATTTTTTCTAGCTCTTTCAATTTGCACTGAAAATGTGGAAATAATACAAGAGAGTGTTAAATGCAGCAAGCGCTATTTCCTTTTAATGACAGCAGCACTATTCATTCTGTTGTGCTTGAGAACTCTCAATTTTTTATTATTAACTCCAGGATGGGAGTTTAATACCCAAGACCAGACTGAGACGTGGTGCTACATGTATGTCCATGTAATGTCTGGAGAAAGATTTTTAGTGAGGCATTCCAGCCCACATAATTGGCCACTCCAATAATTTGACACTAGTTCTGTGTACTGCAGTGTAGGTGGCTTCGGCTCAGAGAATAAGAGGGCTAGGTGAGTACTGCAAAGAATGGATTCGAAGTTTTTTAAATTCACTTCAGTCAAGTTTTTCCCCCTTTGTGTTCTCTGCAAACATTCCAGCAATTGTGTGGGTCTGGCACAAATATTAGCGGAAAGTGTATTTTACATTTGCATGCAAAAATATTAGTATCAGAAGGGCTTGTGTGCTCATTTAGTTGATTGATGGGAACAATACCATATCACACATCTAACCTAGCACAAATAATTGGCACAGTTCAAACAGTGAATACTCTCAATAAACTATTCACAGTCAATACAGAGGTTTAAAAATGAACTGCCAAAGAAAAAGTTCAAACAACATACATAAATATATAAAATGTCAGGAAATAATGATCTGTTCCTAGTAATTCCACAGGCTGAAAAAGAGACAAATCTAATCAAATAGTTACAAAATATTCACTCAACTCTAAAAAACGTATCACTTGCTTCCAGGTCTACTTGTGCTTTAGACTGGTGAACCACACAGATTTCTAGGGGAAGATGGTTGATTGATACATAGGCAACTGTTCCGAACTGAGTCAGCTATGGGCTTGGCTTTGGAGGAGACTGCCACTCATCTGCCTTCTCAATCAGAGGAAGAGGTCTACAAATTAATCCGTCGCAAAACAAAGTTTCTGCTGGAAAAATGAGACTCGAGAGAATGAAGTGGTAAAGGAGCCTCTAGCATTCCACCTTCAGTAAACTACCTGAAACTCATGATTTACATCAATACAATGTGGCAAATGTGAATGTAAAGGTAAACCACATAGGTAAATCCTAATTCAAATCACTTATCTCCCCTTCATTGAAGAAACTTATAAAAAAGTATTTTCAGAAACAGCTGTTCGATTTCAAGCTGAATAACAATAACTAGTAAGTATTTGTAAAAGGGATTTACTATATTTTCCAATAAAACTTGTCTTATTAAAACAGGAGCATGATTCCATCTAACATGAATATTTGAAATGTAAGATACTATTGGGAAATATGAAATGTATCAATGAGTCATTTTGTTTTAGTTTATATGTCAAGAGTTCCTTAATTGCAGTTTAGATGCACTTTGTGACAGACTGACAATATCCTGTACACAGTGTTGCTGTAGCTGAGTCAGTCCCAGGATATGAGAGAGACAAGGTATTTTTTATTGGGCCAACTTCTACTGGTGAGAGACACAAGTCTGAGCTTACACAGCGCTCTTCCTCAGGTCTGGGAAATTTAGGCCACACTACATCCTTCAGTATAACTACGTTGCTCATGGATGTGAAAAATCCACAGTGTAAAAGGCTGAGCCAGGGCTCTCAGCTCTATACAGCTCCCTGCTGGGAACCCAGGTGCCCGCCCGGGCTTCCTGTCTCCAGTGGGGAGATCCACGTCTAGAGTCCGGTCGGCTGCCATGCTTGTGGCAGGGAACCAGGAGCCAGGAACCGGGAGCCTCAGTGCAGCCGGGCTCCCAGTGGGGAGCCTGGGAGGCAGCCCAAGCCGGGAGTCTGTGTGGCAGCCTGGGTTGGAGCGGAGATTTGGCAGCAGCCCAGCTGGGGAACCAGGATGTCTTGTCCAGCAGAGCTGTGAAATTGACAAGACAGCCAATAGTTGATGTAAGAAACACAGTATCTACACAGACCAGGGGTGTGCGCAGGAATTTAAATTTGTATACTTTTGGAGGGGCACGTTAAACACACACAAATGAAAGGTTTGTGTGACCTGCCCCCCTCTGGCGGAGACACCCGGCAGCGAGGAGGCAGCAGCTTCCTATGGCAGTGGCACTCTCTGTGTCCCTGCAGCCTGGGGAAGGGAGAAAGCAGCAAGGCGGCTGGCTCTCTGTGGAGTTCCTCCTCCCCTAACCCCTACAGCTGCAGCCTGCTGCTTCTCCTTCCCTGCTGCTGGAGTCCCAGCACTGCTGCCTGCTCTGCAGAGGCCCACTGAGGTGAGTCACAGGCTGGAGGCATAGGCAACAGGTGGGACTCCAGCAGCAGGCAAGGAGAAGCAGCAGGCTGCAGCTGTGGGACTGGGGGGAGGAGGAGCTCAGTCAGCAGCCAGCTGCCCTGTTGCTTCCTCCCTCCCTGGGCTGACTTAGGAAAGGGCCTACTTTTCAGAAATGTTGTACACTCACCCTCTGAAAATCAGGCCCCTTTGAGGAGTTTCAAGCTGGGTCCCCAAAAACTGAAGGCCCCAAAGGCACAAGTCACTTTTGAAAATCTTGCTGCTTTGAACAATAAAATAATTCCAACAATTTGGAACCTTTGGCAATAACATCAGATGGGCTATAGACAAAATTCTGCTCCTAATCTGAGCCTGTGCAATTCTATTGACTTCTATGGTATTGCACAGGTATACCATGAAAGCAGAATTTGGTCCTATTTTTAACTGTACTTCCTATGGGCTTGATCCAACTCTCACTGCAGTAAACTGAACGGCTTCTGTGGGGCTCCAAAGTTGTAAAAAATCACAAGTCCTGCTAGATTTAGTAGGAATATGTATGATACTTTTTATTGTTATTTCAATATTTTAAAAAATTATAAAGAAAAACAAGTCCAACATTGTCTTAACGGGCTGAAGATACTTTGTATTTAATATCTAATGTTTGATATTACTGTTTTTCTTCTATAAAGCTATTGAATACTTCCAAATTTGGGTTTAAAAATAACTGCTCTTCAACCATAATAAAAAATATCTGGAATCCTGTGATTAATTATACCTCATCTGAGAAATGCCACTGAGTGAAAAATGAGAGAAGCAATTATCAAGAACCTTTTATTAATGAGGGGTAATTTTAGGTTTCCTAATATCTAATCTAATTAAATAGTGTTTCTTAACTACAATTAAATACACACTTTCTTCTGTCACACATCAGAGTCCTTTCAGAAATACTCAAAGTTATTTTTTTTATAAATACATCAAATGCTGCTCATGCAATCACTGCTTTCTGTTGTTGCTAATTTTAGAATATGAAAATTTCAGAAGAATATTTGGGACAGTGTGAATCTTCTGAGCATTGTGGCATCCTCCTAGTATATTCAAAACACAATAAAAAACTGGAGAAATATTGTGGCAAAATGGGAAAAATAGTAGCAATTTGAAAGTTACTTGCAGAGTGAAAGGTGGAATAGGGGATTTAAAAAACATGAAAACTTCCCAGGCTAAGAAGTCAGCCATGATCAAGACTTTTGAAAAGTAGCTCCCCCAAAATAACAGATGCCCCTGTACTGTATTTTTATTTCTGTCTTTAAAACTGCCTCTAAGTCCCAAAAACATAATATCATATTGAAAGCAAAATTACTTCAATAATACAATTATAGTATCCTTCTGCTATACTAAATTCATTAAAAAGCACTTCATATCTAATGTCACTTGTTTTGTCACAGTAACCAATATTTCAACAGAAAAGCCTTACTCATTTGAAAGACAGCACTGACCCCTTAAAACATGGCTGACTATAACCAGGCAGATCCACTTAATTCTGTATTTTTAGAAAAAAACAACTTATTTTAGTGCTTAGATCAGCCCTTCCTGCAAGAAACATCCATAGAAGAGGCTCTGCAGAGATGGCAAATCCCATAAAACTCTGCTAGTTGAGCATTTCTTAGGATTGTTCTGCCACAGGACTGGTATTTGATACATCCTCTTTTGTGGAACCACCAGAGGTTACACTGCTATGCCCCACAGAACCTGGAAAGAGAGCGGAATCAGCAGGAGGCAAGAGCCCCCCATGCAAACGCCAGGTGCCCTATTTTGCTCCATAATAATGTACCTGCCCTGGAGCTACATTATTTCCTAAATCATAAAAGAATCATAACATAGAATCATAGAAGATTAGGGTTGGAAGAGACCTCAGGAAGTCATCTAGTCCAACCCCCTGCTCAAAGCAGGGCCAACCCCAACTAAACCATCCCAGCCAAGGTTTGTCAAGCTAGGCCTTAAAAACTTCTAAGGATGGAGATTCCACCACCTCCCTAGGTAACCCATTCCAGTGTGTCACCACGCTCCTAGTGAAATAGTTTTTCCTAATATCCAACCTAGACCTCACCCACTGCAACTTGAGAGCATTGCTCCTTGTTCTGTCGGGCTGTTCTCAGTGATGGCAGATATCTCCATCCTCTTTGGAACCCCCCCACCCCCCTTTCAGGTAGTTGAAGGCTTCTATCAAATCCCACCTCACTCTTCTCTTCTGCAGACTAAATAAGCCCAGTTCCCTCAGCCTCTCCTCATAAATCATGTGCCCCAGTCCCCTAATCATTTTTTTTGCCCTCCACTGGGCTCTCTACAATTTGTCCACATCCTTTCTGTAGTGGGGGGCCCAAAACTGGACGCAGTACTCCAGATGTGGCCTCACCAGTGCCGAACAGAAAGGAATAATCATTTCCCTCGATCTGCTGGCAATTCTCCTACTAATGCAGCCCAATACGGCATTAGCCTTCTTGGCAACAAGGGCACACTGTTGACTCATATCCAGCTTCTCGTCCACTGTAATCCCCAGGTCCTTTCCTTCAGAACTGCCGCTTAGCCAGTCAGTCCCCAGCCTGTAGCGGTGCACGGGATTCTTCCGTCCTAAGTGCAAGACTCTGCACTTGTCCTTGTTGAACCTCATCAGATTTCTTTTGGCCCAATCTTCCAAATTGTCTTGGTCACTCTGGACCCTATCCCTACCCTCCAGCGTATCTACCTCTCCCCCAAGCTTAGTGTCATCCGCGAACTTGCTGAGGGTGCAATCCATCCCATCATCCAGATCATTACTGAAGATGTTGAACAAAACCGGCCCCAGGACCGACTCCTGTGGCACTCTGCTTGATATTGGCTGCCAACTAGACATCGAGCCATTGATCACTAGCCATTGGGCCTGACGATCTATCTAGTTTTCTATCCACCTTATAGCCCATTCAGCCAATTCATACTACTTTAACTTGCTGGCAAGAATACTACGGGAGACCATATCAAAAGCTTTGCTAAAGTCAAGGTATATCACATGCACCGCTTTCCCCATATCCACAGAGCCAGTTATCCCATCATAGAAGGCAATCAGGTTCGTCAGGCATGACTTGCCCTTGGTGAATCCATGTTGCCGGTTCCTGATCACCTTCCTCTCCTCCAAGTACTTCAAAATTGATTCCTTGAGGACCTGCTCCATGATTTTTCCAGGGACTCTGCCTCTGCTCCCAGAACTGCACTGTTAAGGAAGTTTCCCAAGCACAGAAGCGCTTTGGAAGCATCCCTATAGTAGCACAGTGCACTTACTCTTGGATGACCTTTAACCCCGGTCTTCTGTACGTCTATGTGGCAGAGGAGGGGTGCCTTGCCTCCCCCATAATCCTTGTGCTCACCCTAGCCCCCAACAGGCACCTTCCTCTGGTGTAGATCTCCAACTCCTCAAAGCCCAAGGCAAACAGGGAGGCTGAAGGTGCTGCAGAGGCAGCAGAGCCCCACCATGCAGGAAGGGGAAGATTCACACAGAATGGTCTTTCCTTTGAATGCATCCGATGAAGTGAGCTGTAGCTCACGAAAGCTTATGCTCAAATAAATTAGTTAGTCTCTAAGGTGCCACAAGTCCTCCTTTTCTTTTTCCTTGCCCTGATATACACCAAACAAATTCACCCATTATTAGCATTATCAGCATGCAAGAAAGAACAGGGTGGCAGGGCTGACATGCTGTAGGGATGGAACATTTCTTGACTCATTACATACATAGCAGGATGTGAAAATGAAGGTTTACTATTGACATTATAAGCATAACGCCAAGCAGACTGAAGGAAAAACCATTACTTTTGGCTTGGGCGAGAGGTGTTATTTTAGCACTTTGCTCCTTTCAAAGGAGCAAAGCTCTGCTGACGTTTACTTATATTCACATAGATTAAAAATGTATTACGATTTTATTACCATTATTACTTTAGATAACTTTAATATTATTTAATGAGGAATGTGAATTATACATTTTTGCCACATTTCTGTTAATCCAGCATTTTACTGCATAACCTTCTGTGAAAGATTTATCAAGAAAATGTGGAATTCAGCTCCATGATCAAGTTTTCAGAAGTGCTGTAGATGAAATAATGTTTGCAATAGCACCTACAGCCACAGTTTCATTATTAATAGCCTTTTAAGACTTGCCACTGGAAATACACAGATGAAAATGCCCCTCTTACGCTGAAGTTAAGAGATTGGCCCTCTCCGGAGAATTATAAAAATTAACATACTTCTTTGTTCCCCTCTCCCTTCTCTTACACCATTGTCTGTTTACATTCATAACTTCAAATAGCTTTCAAGGAATGGATGGCTCCCAGGATTTGCACCATTGCTTCTTTTCAATTCTAGTCTATTCGGGTTATTCACCATTAAGTTCTTAGGCCACATCCATCACTCTAGTATTTTTTTTTTAAACTTCTGGTTCGATTCAAATCTATCCATGTTGATAATGTCTAAAAATTATCATCTGATAGTGAAACCATACAATGAGTTTATTGCCTCAATCCAGTTCCTACTCCAAATATATCCACAAAACACACTGTTGGGGACAGTTATCTGAACCAGAATAATATATAATAATCAAATTGAACCAAATTCACCACTGGTGTAAAAGCAGATGCCACTCCAGTGACATCAGTGGACCTGCCACTGGTGAATTTGGTCCTTCATTGGCAGTCTCAGCAGAGGCAGATGTGGTCACTGTAGTACAGGAATGATGCATGCTGTGGGATCAGCCTGTGGGAAGATCTTGATGTTGATGTGAATGCTGTGTGAAGAATTTGTAACAAAACCTGAAAACCTCAGAATAGGAAACTTGTACATTCCATTCCAATTTCACAAAAATGATCTGAAAACAGAATCATTAGAAATTAAAATGGACACATTTTTCACTCAATTTATTCTATTTTCAAGAATGAACCACAACATTTAAAAATTTCAATATACAGATTCAGCTTTGTCCAGATGAAACAAGCAAACATTTAAATGTTCATGTTAAAATATGAAAACCCGTTTTCCCATGAAGTTTCAAGGAAAAACGTCACTGTGTAAGCATAAAATCACCCAAAATGAAATTGCAGAACTTCTTTGCTATGATAACATTTCCAATAAAAATGACCGTTCCATAATTTTACACAACCCTACAAACTATCTTATTATACCCGTGCTGCAGACAAAGTCAGAACTGTAGTCTCCATAGCTGTCACTGTAATTCCTTTTGTGAATACAATACAATTCAGACAAAATTATGGCAAGTGCAGATTCTCAATCTGTAAATTAGGGGCCCGATCCTGAGATTCCTAGATATTTAGGTCAGAAGGGACCATTATGTTCATCTAGTCTGACCTCCTGCACAACGCAGGCCACAGAATTTCACCCACCACTCCTGCAAAAAACCTCACACCTATATCTGTGCTATTGAAGTCCTCAAATCGTAGTTTAAAAACTTCAAGGAGCAGAGAATCCTCCAGCAAGTGACCCGTGCCCCATGCTACAGAGGAAGGCGAAAAACCTCCAGGGCCTCTTCCAATCTGCCCTGGAGGAAAATTCCCAACCCCAAATATGGCGATCAGCTAAACCCTGAGCGTATGGGCAAGATTCATCAGCCAGATACTACAGAAAATTCTTTCCCGGGTAACTCAGATCCCACCCCAACTAATATCCCATCACAGGCCATTGGGCCTATTTACCATGAATATTTAATTACCAAAACCATATTATCCCATCATACCATCTCCTCCATAAACTTATCAAGTTTAATCTTAAAGCCAGATAGATCTTTTGCCCCCACTGCTTCCCTTGGAAGGCTATTTCAAAACTTCACTCCTCTGATGGTTAGAAACCTTTGTCTAATTTCTAGTCTAAATTTCCTGGTGGCCAGTTTATACCCATTTGTTCTTGTGTCCACATTGGTACTGAGCTTCAATAATTCCTCTCCCTCTCTAGTATTTATCCCTCTGATATATTTATAGAGAGCAATCGTATCTCCCCTCAATCTTCTTTTAGTTAGGCTAAACAAGCCAAGCTCCTTGAGTCTCCTTTCATAAGACAAGTTTTCCATTCCTTGGATCATCCTAGTAGCCCTTCTCTGTACCTGTTCCAGTTTGAATTCATCCTTCTTAAACATGGGAGACCAGAACTGCACATAGTATTCCAAGTGAGGTCTCACCAGTGCCTTGTATAACGGTACTAAAACCTCCTTATTCCTTCTGGAAATACCTCTCCTGATGCATCCCAAGACTGCATTAGCTTTTTTCACGGCCATATCACATTGGCAGCTCATAGTCATCCTATGACCAACCAATAACCAAGGTCCTTTTCCTCCTCCGTTACTTCTAATTGATGCGTCCCTAGCTTATAACTAAAATTCTTGTTATTAATCCCTAAATGCATGACCTTACATTTCTCACTATTAAATTTCACCCTATTACTATTACTCCAATTTACAAGGTCATCCAGAGCCTCCTGTAGGATATCCCTGTTCTTCTCTAAATTGGCAATACCTCCCAGCTTTGTATCATCCGCAAACTTTATTAGTACACTCCCACTTTTTGTGCCGAGGTCAGTAGTAAAAAGATTAAATAAGATTGGTCCCAAAACCGATCCTTGAGGAACTCTACTGGTAACCTCCCTCCAGCCTGACAGTTCACCTTTCAGTAGGACCTGTTGTAGTCTCCCCTTTAACCAATTCCTTATCCACCTTTCAATTTTCCTATTGATCCCATCTTATCCAATTTAACTAATAATTCCCCATGTGGCACGGTATCAAATGCCTTACTGAAATCTAGGTAAATTAGATCCACTGCGTTTCCTTTGTCTAAAAAATCTGTTACTTTCTCAAAGAAGGAGATCAGGTTGGTTTGGCATGATCTACCTTTTGTAAAACCATGTTGTATTTTGTCTGATTTACCATTGACTTCAATGTCCTTAACTACCTTCTCCTTCAAAATTTTTTCCAAGACCTTGCATACTACAGATGTCAAACTAACAGGCCTATAATTACCCGGATCAGATGTACTGAGCACTGCAAGTTCCTATGTATCTGAGCTCTTGTGGTAAGATAAGGTTATACAGTGACCAGAGCTGATAGCCAAACATTTCTTCTCCATGCTTTATCTGCCTTGCACAGCTCCAATGGTGCACAGCTCCCCAAGTATTCCACTTGTGTAAGGACAATGGCTAGGTAACATGGAGCTGACATAACAGCTCCTTTGCTATCCCTCTCTTGACCCTGGGAGTATGGGGAATGGCTGGGGAAAGGAGTTTTGGCTGGAGGGAGTGATCATCAGGTTTTGCCGAAGCTCCTGTGGACTCTGAGCAGCCCACCCTGAAGCTGTCCAGAGTTGTGCTGGGAGGTGAGACCAGTGTTGGGCCAGCTCAGGACTGGAGGGTATAGAGATGACTTAAGCCACTTCTGAACTGCCCCTGCTTCCTCAAGCTGTGTCAATATGCTCTGGTGTGGTCCAGGATCTGGCTCATCAGGTTTCTTGCCATTTCCATTTGGAACTCTAATAAAGTATTATTCAAAGTTGTCTCCTTCTTAAGGAGAGAAAAAAGTTAATTATCAAACAGGATTCAGATTTTTAAAAGCCACATCTACCAATAAATACCCTCAGATTATGTTTCAGACAGCATTGAGAGCTCTGGGGTACAAAAGAAAATTTAAAAGAAAAATGATGATATTGGCTTCCAAGAGAGTGATACTTTTCAAACATTTCCTGCTACTGTAAGATTTGTGCTTTTTGCCATTAGGTTTTTATTTTTTTAAATGCAGTAAAAACAATCCCTGGATCAATTCACCCTGAAAGTCGCTTTGTTCCCCTCAGAAATGTCACAATAGTGAGGTTACATTTCAAGTCAAAGCACTCTATAGCCAAATATTTGAGAAAATTGGAAAAATGTACCCCGACATAACTGACTACTGAAATCTACCAGTGATTCTACAGGGTCAATCTAAAGAAAAAATATTTCTGGAGGATATTCTAAAAAATCCAGATTGGTAAATCCTGCACAGATTTAAATAATCAGCAGTGTTTAAGTTACTAGTAGTGAGCAGTTTGCTTATTATTAACTCTTAAACACTTAAAGTACAATAGTGTCTAGAGGCTACTATCAGGATTCAGGAGTCATTGTGCTGGGTGCTGATGAGAGGCAGGGAAATTAAAGTGATCCTCCATATACAGAAATGGACTACTTCACAATGGGACGCAGATGAAGGAAGCGGAAAATACTGTAAATGTTCCACATCTGTTCCTTGCTTTTTGTTGTAAGAAAACTAGAAGAAAAAGAACCAAAGCAAAGTGAAAAGAGAAAATAGCCACAAGAAATTACAGGAAAAATGGCACTGGGATCATAGAACGACAATCTGAAGAAATACCAGTCAGCACCAGAAAATTGTCATCAGGCAACTATGTTTTATTGAACATCATGCTTCAGTTCATAGCTGTCTTCAGCATTGTTTTACTTGGAGCATCAATATAGTTCTTGTATGCATTACTATTGCAGAGTTATCTGTCAATCAAACAACTCTAAAAATAAAGGCCATTGTGATTAAATACATTTACTGACTATATTCTGCAAAATTCTAAACAGGCACCTATGTTTAATCTCAGCAAATCAAGACATTTCTCGACCACCATACAGATAGAAATTTGGGAGATCTCTCTCTGAAGTAATGTTTATATCAGTACTCTAAGATCAATACATAAGATATGAAGATGGTTCCCTAAAAAAAAAAGGTGGTCCCTGTTTTCCTACCCAAAAAAAAAGTAATAAAAACATAAGGCTCAAATGTTGTGGAGTCTTTTTCTCCTTTTATAAAATATTCTCTCAGGAGAGTCCATGCCACTTAATCATTGTACTCCTTTACTGTCTTGAAAGGTGAAGGTGATTTCCAGTGGTATAATCACAGATGTTGTGGTATCACTGAGGCTCATAGGAACCAGTAAACTTCTGAAGGTGAAAGGTGAAGGTGAAAACTTTGGGCTGGTGTAGAAACAAGTATATTTTTCATGTAATCTGTTTTACTATATTTTAACTGGCAATGTAATTTTGTCTGCAAGAATTAAACCATGAATTACTGGTTATTAGGAGTGTCATCTACTAAAGAGAAGTAAAAACTCATGGATCAGGAAGAACTACTTTTGATTCTTCAGTTCATTTTATTGGGAAAAAAGTTCCTATTGTTGGCTGCTGAATCTTTTCATATTAGGTATGGAATTGGCCCTCAAATTTAGATGCTTACCAGCATTAGATTCTGGCTTGTAAATCAGTTTCTTAAAACCATTTTAAGAGGATATGGTTACACTCTCAGTCTGGGAACAACTATTGATAACTCCAGCCTTTTAGTGTCATATTTTTGATAAACCCATGCTCCTCCATTTTTTCTGCATGCTACATTCAGACCAATTGTATATATTTTTTACTCCGTGCAGTTCCCTCAGTGGGAGTGCTGGGTTTAGTAACAAGGCAGGAGGACCAGGCCCCCCAACAGTAAAAGCTTACTGCTTATGATAGTAAGCACATCCATATAACTAATATATGAGGGAAACTGTTTAAAAAGGTGTATTGCTAGAATTATTTGTGTTTTATGGACTCAATCCTGCATGGTGCTCAGCAGCTTTTTTCTGCAGTATAATCTAAGGTTGTATAGGAAACTCCAGTTTGTTTAATACCATGTATTATTTGACAAATTATATATAAAGAGAGACAATATTTAAAGGCGTGTGAACAAAGCAATAGAGGTGAAGTTGAGCATTCAACTGTAGTTTTTGGATGGTACTGAATTTTGAGCAACTGATTTCTCTGAACATTGAGGAAACACTAATTCTATTTGCTTGCATTCCACTGCCTTCTTTCTAGAGACTGGTGGCACTATTATAAGATTGTCCCTGTGATTTACTGGCTTCATATATGTCAATATTAGGCCTTGTCTACACTACACAGTTTTGTCAACAAAAGTCAGCTTTCACTGACAAAACAGTGGAGGTGTACATACTACAATGCTCCTCCCACGGATTTAACTCTCCTGCTACACTGACAAAATAAAACCACCTCAATGAGAGGCGCAGAGCTTTTGCAGCAAAGTTAGATTGATACAGTATCAGTGTAGACACTGTGCTTGGTTATGCTCCCGTAAGTGGTGTCCCACAATGCCCATCCTGACCGTTCTGGTCAGCATTTTAAACTCTGCAGCCCGGCAACCAGGTACAAAGACATCTGCCCCTCCCATTCGAAAGGGCCAGGAATTTTTGAAATTCCACTTCCTGTTTACTCAGGGTTGACTGTTTACATCACATCTTTCCAACTGACCATGGCAGCTTCATGCACTTAAACGATCTCTGTGTGGAGTACACCAGAGTTGTTGGATCTGCTGGCACTGTGGGGAGAGGAGGCTGTGCAGTCCCAGCTCCACTCCAGATGTAGGAACTTCAATACCTTATCTCATGGCATATTTGATAAGGGCTACAAACTGGACACGCATCAGTACTGTGCGAAGCTCAAGGAGTTAAGGACCTCTTCTCAACCCCAGAGGGTTCAAGCCAGTCCCAGCATTCCAGCTCTGGCACTCATGATGCAGGAGAGGGGAGCTCTAGTAAATGATCTTTTTGAGTTGATGCTGCTCTGTTACATGAGGTAGAGCTGTCCTTTGCTTCATTATATGCTAGAAGTGGGTTAAAGGATAGAAATGTACAAGACTAGCTGTGTTTGCATCTGCTTCACATTCCCCTATGCAGCAGGGGCCTTGTGGAAAAGAGTGTTAAAGGACACCGAGATTTCACGGAGATCTCTAGGAAACTTTCCTAGAGGTTCTTGCCAATCCTCTGCCAAAGCTTCCTTGGCAGAGCTGCTTTGTTCCTTCCCCTGCTGTAGGAAACTTTCCCACACCAATCGGCAATCGCTTATGCAGGGACCAAAGCGGCACACAGGTGAGCAACATAAGGACCTGGTCTAAAGCCGCACACGTTCAGGAGATGCATCCTTGCATACCCTCAAGAGTAAGATATTGGCTTCAGTGACCCCTGCCTGTGAAAAATGGTGGAAGAATTTACAATGTTGTCGCTTATTGCTTGCAGTGATCTCCTTAAAAAAACCACCTAGATCTTTTGCCCCATCCTGAAAGCTCCATCCTCATCCCTGACTGAATTCACCACGTTCAGTGCGTTCACTGAACTCTGTGCTTCACAGTGAGAAAGAAGTGCATCTTACTCTTAGGATTCAATGCTGTGAGTGCACTAACAATCATGGCTTTGTTTATTATTTGTTGTGCTTCTGCAGTTGTGGGGAACCCCCTACACATCAGCAGAGCACCTCTGCCAGATAAGGAAGTGACTCAGGAAGAGCAAGGAGGACACGAACAAGAACATAGGGCACAGAGAGAGACAATTAATGAAAAATTAAAAATAGATAGCCAGGAGAGGAAGCAGGGCCAGGAGAAGATGCTAAAAGTGATGGAGGAGCAAACAGAGATGTTGAAGTCCCAAATTGTGCTACCGGCAGAACACATGCATGCTCGACCCCACCTTCCAGCCCGTACAGAACTGCTTGCCATGCCCTCCCCAAACTCCACCCACACATTCCTTGCATTTTCCAGGCCCGTTGCAGTACCCTGTTCACTCCACCCCTTTGGACAGGTTACCCAATGATAGCTGGACTTACACACAGCTATGGGAGCCTTTCAAGAATCTTCTGGTCTGGAAAATAAGTCCCTGCTTGCAGCTTTCTGTACAGGCCAGTGTTCCTCAAGCTGCGTGTGTCATGCACCTGCCCTGACCACCCAGCGTTGACATCAGTGAAATGACCCCAGTGATCCACAAGCGTCTGCAAGACCAAAGAGAAGCACCCCTTTCTAGTGATGTACTCCATCGCAACATAGTCCAAGGCCAAAATACGGATATGCATGCCATATATCGCCCCGCTGAAGTTAGGGAATCCCATTGCCGCAAGGCCATCCAATATTTCACACACATTTCCAAGAGTAACCTCCTTCATAGTAGGATGCGATTAATGCCCCTGCACACTTGCGTGAACGCAACCCCCACAGTGAACTTCCCAACTCCAAACTGATTTGTGACTGACCAGTAGAAGTCTGGACTTGCCAGCTTCCATACAGTGATCACCATGCACTTCTCCACTGAGAGGGTAGCTCTCAATTTGGTGTCCTTGCACTGCAAGGCAAGCACACAGCGTCGCACACAGTTCCAGGAAGATGGCTTTCCGAATCCGAAAGTTCTGCAGCCATCATCACAGACTTGTATAATGATGCGATCCCATAACTCAGTGCTTGTTTCCCAATCCGAAAATCAATGGTCCACTGTGTGCAGCTGCTCTGTGAATGCTAAAAGTAATCTGGAATTGTTTCTTTCCATGGCACACAGCAGCTCATGAAATACTGCATGATCAGTCACATTGTATTCATAACACTTATCACAAGACTATCAATTCAAGATCCATGCTTTCAGGCAGAGATGGCGGATGCACAGTTTACAGGGCTCTTGAAAAATGTTGCAAAACATAGTCGGAACCCCATGGAATGAATGGACAGAAAATACTGCATCATGGGACACTGAGCCTGCAGCCATGATGCACTGCGATCCATTCCCCATTCCCACAACTTCTAGCCACAGAAGTGGCAAGTTGCACAGTAGGATAGCTACCCATAGTGCACTGCTCTCTCTGTTGATCCAAGAGCACAAACTGTGGACACGCTCTGCCGACACAAGGAGTGTTGTGTGAACATGCACAAGCGATTTAATTACTGCAGTTTATGATCCTCTGCATAACTTGTGGCAACTTAACCGTGTAGTGTACACATACTCTTGTATGTGTATAAGAAACGAGATCCAGCAGAAGAGATGTTAAAGAACAATATTTCTGCCTGGAAACGGAAGGAGCTGTTGAAGCACTCTCTTTGGAGAAAGTATTTAAACTACAACAAAGAGGAATAAAATCAGAAAGCTGATTTTACTATGTCAGAATTACATAAATATCCCTTAATGAAAGACTCCAGAGCAGACACTTCAAAGACGTGTTGTGCCAAGTACTTTTCTAGGCTTTGAAAACAAATTAAAAATAACTAAGCTTGTGTGCTTTTGAATAATGATGTAGCAATTTACATACTTGCCAACACTGGAAAGCTATAAATAGGGATAGTTTGGGAGAAAAAAACAGATTAGCACGTTTAAGGCCCAATCCTGCATTCATTAGTTGGTTATGCTTTTTCTTCCAGTTTGAACAATCCTAACATTGAGCCCCTATAATAAGTAGTGTACAATACAGTAAAGGTATAACAACACAATTTATTGGTCATCAGCAGCTGACTGAAAAGCCAATTAAAATTAAAACTTTATTTTCAAAATGTATTTATGTCATTTCATTTCCATTCAAGAAATAGTAACTGTTCTGTCTTTCTGGATAACCTTGAATTGTTACACAGTCTCTGTAGACTAACCTGAACATTTGCCCATAATAATACAACAAATCCATTATATTTGTACACTTTTTCTTTCAACATTCAAATGGAACTAGAGATAGATGCTAATGAACAAAACAGAGATATTCAGTTTCAAAGATAGTGATTTTTTTTTCTGCAATTTCTGACGATTCAGCTGGATCTCTTAAAACGTAATGACAAAATGGTGTCTATCAGAAAATAAAGTCAGTTTTCTTGTAACCATTTTCCCTTAACTGAAGCCTGTTGACAGCACTAAATAGTTGTTATACTGTTGTTACATTGCTGTGTCTTCTGTCGTTTTGGGCACCAATGACAGTCATTCCCCATGAGAGGCACACAGGAGAGAGCTACACCTAAAAAGCGGCGGTGATGCAGCTGCGCTGCTGTCGCGCTTTAGCGAAGACACTGCTACGCCAATGAGAGGCTTAAGGTCTGTATAATTACGTCACTCCGGGATGTGGATTTTTCATACCCCTAGGCGATGCAGACATACTGATGTAAACGTATAGAGTAGACCTGACCAAACATATAGAGTAACTGTGTGGAACGTATAATTGAAATGATGACTAAGGTTTTTGAAAATGCCTTAGCAATAAGACAGCGCAATATTTTTCTCAATTAGCAGTCCTGAAGGCAATAAGCTTGATTCCCATGTCACTTGCACCAGTGTAAATCAGGAGTGTCTGTACTGAAATGGGTGACAGTGTAAAAAAACTGTGAGAAACAGATTTATCCATAAGTCAGTGGAAGTTCAAACTTCTGCACATTGCCCCATTCCTTGTGTCAATCCTAACCTAGCTGGACCAACTCTAGGTGTGAACGGGGAATTCAGTCTTCATGCCTAGTCTTTAGCCTCTCTGTTGAGACAGCTAACAACAATTATTATAATGGTGTTTTCTGTCATGTGGATATCTGTCCTCAAGGAACAAAACTGAGGCCAACAAATCACTTAATACAGACCACCATATACCCGAAATATGATGATTACTTTCCATTACTATAGGCCTGGGTAGTACTTGAATCAGTGACACGAAGAAGAAATTATCTCTCTCTCATTAACAGTTCTCTGGCCTATCAAGTGCTGTAATTCTTCCTTTATAGTGCAGAAAATAATATCATTAGGATCACCTGGGTAGTCTGGCACCATTTAATATTAAGAACAAAAATTCCCAGGTTTTCTGGAAACTACATTAAATAGCTAATTATGCAGAATATTCACTTTTTGACTCCTAAGCTTAATGGGACTGGCATATTTTTCACTGAGTGAAAAATTAACCCTGCACATGAAATATCAAAATTGACATTAACAGAAAAAAGATACGGGATACTGAATTACAATATATTATACTATTGTACTGCAATTTTCTCTCAGAATAATGAATAATTGCTGGAACTCTGCATATCTTTTGATGCACACATTTCCATTCAATTAAAACAATTTGTCTTACTTTAAGTATCATATTTCTTTGATGACATTCTGTAAAAGCTAAGGATGCCATCTTAAAATAAAATTCAACCTCACCACATTTGCTCTGACAAGGCTATAGCATTTCTAACAAAGTCACCCTACAGGGCATAAGCTCACAGTTCCATTTATCTCATTGCATACAACCCCCTTTATTTGCAATTTATTTTGATGTAAAGAATACCTTGCTAGAAAGTGCAGACTGTAGGTATTACTATCTCTGCATTAGTAGCTCTATTTATAATTTATCACTGCACAGTGCAGTCTGCACCTCTGATACAAGAGGAATGTTATTCTCAGTGTAATATTGGCCACATCCCTTTGAAACCATAGGCACTTCAGAGTTCTTTCATGGACAGTAGAATTTCAGAATTAAATACAAACTGTTGTTGATCAGACTCCTCTTTCCTCTCTAAAAAGAAGGTGCTATTTGTTTTTCTTTTTCAAAAGTCACCTCAACCCCCGCACCCAAACTAACACTATCATGATGAGCACTGCATGGATACTCCTAATCATAGCTCTTGCTAGGGATGTGAAAGGAGCGCGGTTGCACATGGCACCCTAGGACATGAATCTAATACCTGAATGAAGTGGCAAGAGACAACAGTAAGGAAGGACTACAGTATCCATGCAATGGTAGAGTCTAAGGCTCTCCTCCTTCCTTGGCTACTCCCCCATTATTTCCTGTGCGCTGCCACACAAATTGCTTCCACAGAACTGAGTTCAAGGCATGTAGGGGTTTACCCCTCAGTGTGTCCCTCCCATATGCAGCCTTCCTCTCTTGCGTGGTAAAACCACAGGGTTCCCCCACCAATCAGCCTTCTGCATCCTGGAAGAAAGATAGGATTTGAATCTTATTCAATAAATAGTGGATCTCAGAATAAGTATATGACGTCATCTCTTGTAGCCTTTTATAATTATGAATGGTAGATTGGCATACTGTATTTTTAAGATCTGTTTAACATTTACATGTCATTTATTATTCATCCACACTAATCCTACAGCATAGCTAAATCTCGTGTTAAACTACCAAACTACACAATACTGTGCCCTTACCCACTTTTTTTCTGACAATAAAAAAATAAAAATAGCACAACACAAATGCATTTCTACAACAATTTTGAAAGAAAAATCTGTGGAAATATTATTACCTGCTCTTGAAAGGTTACATTTAATAAAATGCAATTTCTCCCTCTTAAATACCTTCCAAAAGTTACAATTTTCTGGAAAATGTCAAGAGCGCAGGGGCAGAGCCAAGATGCAAATGTTTGAATTCCAACAGCTGCAGAATCATAAAATAGATCCTTATTAAAGGTCCCCACCCAATTCTTTTCTAAAGTGTCAAAAATATCATGAGAGTGGAGTAGACATATTCTTATGGATTCTGTTCACAAAATGAGATTGCCAGAAAATAAACACTTTAAATCTCCCAAGTTATGATACATAGAGATATCCAACAACAGAACACCCACTGACAGTCAGACCAAAAGCTACTCTAGCCACTAAGCCATGCAGTTCTGCTACACCTGATCAATCCAGCCCCTTCTCAAACTTTACAAAACAAAAAACAAACAAAAAGCTCCTCCAAACTATCCCATTCTTTAAAAAGTGCAAGCTTCTAAGGACTTTTATGCTATTCATAACAGCAGTACCAGACTATCTTGAAGCAAACATGTAAAATAACAGCACACTGCTGAGTCCATCAATACCTCTCCATCAACCACAGAGACTGATGCAGAGCAACACAAACCATTCACCATGTAGGGTTTGAGTGTACTGCTTCTAGCCTGGGGAACAAGAGACTGACCATGGGGTGCAGGAAAAAATAGAAATCAAATCCATCTTTCTCATATGGTAAAGGAAAGCACTACCCACAGGACCACCAGCCTCTCCTTCAACTCTTAATTAGGGAAAAAAACCCAGCATGCTATTTGGACTTTCTAAGGGAAAATAGTTACCTCTCTCAGAGATTTTCCTGTTTAAACATGCAGCAAAATAAAGTCAATGATAAACACTGTGATTTCCATAACATATTAAATATGTCCTTGAATTTAAGCCATGGCAATGTAAGAGGAAATATAGTTATTCCTAATGGCAATATTTAGATTGAATAAAACTCATGAAGATGTGAAATCCTTCCTTAATATAGATCTGCAACTGTGCATTTAATAAATAACTGTAGAGGAAAAAGATCAACAAATAACACATCCATTAACTTATGGGTCCCTTGACTTATTCAGTAATTTGACAAATTGATCCACAGCAGTTAATGAGGATGGAGGCAACATGTGTGAATGGGAACTTTTACTTCAGAGCTCTTTTTGTCTAAGAATATAAGCTACTTCCATCCCAAACATAAAAATTTGTGTTATTACAAGTCCTACATATTCTGAGCAAATGCTATTATATGAAATTATTCTGACTCACAATATCTGAATCACCACCTCAGCAGCAAGGTTAAGACAGCCTTCATTCCAATTCTCAAAAAAACACACTAACACGAATAGTTAACGTCAGGAGTTTGTTGCACTAGTAGCAGAAGAAAGATCCATAGCTCTAAATCTACTATAAAATGTGTGAGAAAATGTGTTTACAGCACAGTAGCAGTGGCTTTTTAATTATAGCAAGTTAGTTATTTGTGTTTAAAAAGAAAAAGCTGTAGTGTATTTCTGGGTAGCTTGCTTCAGGTAAGTTAAGGAGTATTTATTTGATTACACAAATTAAAACTTCATTCTTTGTCTGCATGATCCTGCTACTTGTCACGTAAAATTAGGTTCAATGCAATTGAATTTTCAAAACTTCTAATGAAGAAAAGTGCAGATACACACCATAAATTGAGAGAGAATGTAATTATTGTTTTTCTCCTCAAGATTGATTGGTTCCAGACTTCCAAATCTAGTTCATAAAACAGATTTCCTGCAAAAATTGAGATGGAAAATAAGAAATTCAGATTCACTTTTCCTTGTTTATTAATTTTGTGTGTGTTTCTTTTTAAGAAAGGAAAGGAAACTGCAGAACTACTAGACAGTATATTTACCCAGTCCTGTGAAAAAACTGTAACATTCTATAAAATATTTACTGTAAAATAATTGCACACCCAAATGGTTCATTTTCACTGCTACAACCAGAAGACAATTCTTTTAATGACAGTTAAAAACTATAAAGGAGTAACACTGAGCTGCCTTTAAGCCAGGGGTGGGCAAACTATGGCCCGCATCCGGCCCATCAGACCTTTTAATCCATCCCTTGAGCTCTAGCCAGGGAGCAGGGTCAGGAGCTTGCCCCACTCCACACGTGCCGTGGCTCTGCGCAGCTCCCGGAAGCAGCAGCATGTCCCTCCTCCAGCTCCTATGCATAAGCCCAGCCAGTGGGCTCCGCACTCTGCCCCCACCCCAAGTGCCAGCTCTGCAGCTCCCATTGGAACCGCGGCCAATGGGAGCTGCAGGGATGGCACCTGCAGACAGGTCAGCATGCAGAGCCACCTGGTTGGTGCCACGCCTCCACATAGGAGCCAGAGGGGGGACATTCCGCTGCTTCCGGGAGCTGCTTGAGGTAAGCGCCACCCAGGGCCTTCACCCCGACCTCCTCCCATGCCCAACCCCCGCCCCAGCCTTATTCCCCCTCCTGCACTCTGAACCCCTCAGTCCCAGTCCGCAGTACCCTCCTTCACCCCAAACCCCTCATTCCCAGCCCCACCCCAGAGCCCGCACCAACAGCCAGAGCCCTCACCCCCCCACACACACTCCAAACCCCTCAGCCTCAGCCTGGAGCCCACTCCCCCACTTCCCAATCCCCTGCCCCGGCCCAGAGCCCCCTCCCGCACTCTAAACCCCTCATTTCTGGCCCCACCCAGAACCCGCACCCCCAGCCCATATCCCCTCCCACACCCCAACCCCCTGCTTCAGCCCAGAGCCCCCTCTCATACTCTGAATCCCTCTGCTCCACCCCCAGTCCGCAGCCCCCACCTGCACCCCAAACCCCGCATCCCTGGCCCCACCCCAGAGCCCACACCTCCAGCCGGAACCCTCACCCCCTCCCGCATCCCAACCCCCTGCCCCAGCCCAGAGCCCCTTCCAGCACCCTGAACTCCTCATTTCTGGCCCCACCCCAAAGCCCGCACCCCCAGCCAGAGCCCTCACCCTCTCCCACACCCCAATCCCCAATTTCGCCAGCATTCATGGCCCGCCATACAATTTCCATACCCATATGTGGCCCTAAGACCAAAAAGCTGTGTTAGAGAAATTATTGTATCATTAGAAGAGTGTGAAGCAGCATCTGATTCTCAAGTAAGAGACAGCTTGCTATAAAAGATACAAACCAAGAAAAGGCAAATCAAAATGATTAATTCACCCCGGAAGCCCATTACCACAATTTAGAATCAATAAAAGAAGCAAACACCATTATTTGGATGTACTTATAGAAACATGAAGTGTATAGTTATTCTCCTCCTTTACACTGCATTAGTGAAGACACTAGATGGGTAGTGAAAAACTCAGCTACCTGAAGCTATCCTCCAAAAATGCCCAGATTTTTTTTAAGTATATCAGGTGCCTGGACACCCTGAGGCTCTTGATTCCTTCAGAGGGAAGCTGTCTTTAGGGGCTGTTTCAGGGGCCCCCCCAAAGAGCTGGGATCACAAAGTCTGTCTCCTGGCCCTTCTCTGCCACTGCTGCCAGCCCTGCCGGTGCTGCCTCCCAAATCTCCCTGCCACACACTGGGGCTGTAGGGCATTCTGCCACCAAATTACCCCATAAATTCTGCTCTGAGACTGACAGGAAGGGTGGTGAGATGTTCTGCTCACATGTCTAGTCCCTATGGTCTCAGCTAAGTTTCTCCAGTTTATGGCTGAAGCCGAGTGGAGACAACAGAAAGTAGGAGCAAGGTTCTCACCACTGCTCCAGCCCCTTTATACAGGGTAAAAGGGCTGGAGTGGCATAAAGCCATTACCTAGGGAGGTGGTAGAATCTCCTTCCTTAGAGGTTTTTAAGGTCAGGCTTGACAAAGCCCTGGCTGGGATGATTTAACTGGGAATTGGTCCTGCTTCGAGCAGGGGGTTGGACTAGATGACCTTCAGGGGTCCCTTCCAACCCTGATATTCTATGATTCTATGAAAGAGGTACCAAAAGCCCCATAACCACAGACACTATGGTAGGAGGGGCAGCTACTAAGACTGTCACTCAAGGACCCCCCTCACAAGCCCCAGTGTATGGGAGGAAGGGGGACAAGGGCCAAGTGAGGTCTGTTGGAGCAGGGCTGCAGCAGGTAGGAGATTCCTGGCAGTGCTGCTGCCCATAGGACAACTTGGGGAGGCTGCTATGACTTAGACAGGCCTACCATCTCTTAAAGGCATACCACGGAATCTTACCCCAGTAGTATTTGTGGGTACCCTCACCCACACTGCCTGTTTTAAGTCTCCTTGTTCCCCTGGGAAAGGAAAACTCCCAGGTGGGATCCCAGGAGACAGCAGAGACATTGGGAGTCTTCCAGGGAAAATAAAGTGATTTAACATGCACAGCTGCATCCCAGGGTCTAGCTCAGTTGTACTCAGGACTGAACCTGAGGAGAGGGCACTGATGGCACTCTTTTGCCACCTTCGCACTTCCCTGATCCTAGGGGCCCCTACAGGCATACATTTGAACAGCCTTGGGGCTTTGCTCCCTGCAGTGGCCCCTAGAGGCTGTTCCACTGCTCCAAGACCACGAGTGCACAATGCTCCAGCCACACCTCTGGACATGCCACTGCAATGGGGCCCGGAGTAGGTACCATAGAACTTGCTACACAAGGTCCATGCTGCCCAGGGATCCCTAAGCAAAAAGAACCCTCCATTTGTAAGTCAACTTTCCTAGTCTTTTTCACCACAGCGCAGAAGAACTGCAGCTGGAGCTTCTCTGTCATTTCTCACTCATTGGACCAGGAAGAGGGTTTGTGAGAACTAATGGAAGAGAGATTTTTTAACAACAACAAAATCTACCTAGTCACCCCACCTAGCTTTCCCACGGTCATCTTTGATCCAAAGAATCTGAAGAGAAGTAGCAGAATGAGATCAGGGACATGACTGATTGATTTTAGCATCCAAGCTTTGAGACCAATCCAAAAGGTTTGGGGTTACTTATGTTTGCAATAAGTTCTGTATTTTCTGCTTACAGTACAGGTAAATACTGAAGTGATCTTAAGGCATGCATTTAATCATAGGTTTCAGAGTAGCAGCCATGTTAGTCTGTATTCGCAAAAAGAAAAGGAGTACATGTGGCACCTTAGAGACTAACCAATTTATTTGAGCATAAGCTTTCGTGATAGAATGCATCCGATGAAGTGAGCTGTAGCTCATGAAAGCTTATGCTCAAATAAATTGGTTAGTCTCTAAGGTGCCACATGTACTCCTTTTCTTTTTGTATTTAATCATAATCATTACTACTGTCAAAAATTAGTAAAAACTTCATAATTTGTATTTGAATATAGAAAGAGGGTTTCCATTTATATAGTATGACATTATCTGTGACAAATGCATAATATCTTAGGAATCTCTCTACAACATTTACTTCCCTTAAGCCCAGGTAAGCAAATAACTCACTCTACCCATCTGTTTCTGCTATCTCCTCTATTTCACATTAGGTGAAAGATTCCTTTTTCCCCAATTTCTATTTTCTTCCATCTTGGAAGACCAATATTCCAAATTAAGCCTAAATTGCTGAACTGATTTTTAGGAGAGCGTATTTTTGCTCTCCTTCAACATACACGTCTCAAAACAAAGATAACTTAGTCATTTTTGACTAGCCATGCAAGTGACGAGCACAAACAAAAGAAAAAGCACTCTGCCCCAAAGTATAATGTATTTTTCCTGTTATTCATGCATATTCACAAACAGAATATGAACATATGGATCAAACAGTAAATGGTATATGTAGAATATATATATGCATTACACTTCAAATTAGAAAGTAGTTTACAAACCATATCAGCACTTTTTTTTAACCAGAGGGACTTTACAACACCTTTTAGTGCTTCACTGGAACAAAAAACCAAACGCTGAGTGCAATACAAAAAAGGTAAGTTATGGAAAAGAAATATAGGAAAAACAAGGAGATACGCTTATTTAGAACTGTTAGTTTATATATTTAATGGTCCACTCAACCCTGGGCTGTGATAACAATTGTTGTCACTTTAACCTACATTCTGCTCCACACATTGTCATGCACTGTCCTCTAGAATTCCATGAATTTGGAAGCTCTTTGTGTCTTCTGTGGTACTCGGTCATGAGGAAATGGTCTGGTGAGCTACTGTAAATTCATTGCTTTTTTATGTTATTTCTGAGTGATTAGAATGATCTGTAAGTAGTATTTTAAGGCAATTTTGTAATTCTTCCCTTCAGCTGTACACCCCTAAAGTGGCACTGTTTATTATAATGAATTAATTATATTATATAATTGTTAATGAAAGCCGCTGTTCACAACAGGTCAAGTGAGAGGAGAATCAGGCCTTTTCTGTTTTTCTCCTGTGTGCCTCTACTCTTCCTTTTTGAGATAGTAAGATGTTTGGGAAAGACAGAAATAGCAAGGTCCACTAGAGGTTTGGGGCCACCATACAGTGCATATGAAATGTGCTTCTGAAAGAGAGAAAACAAAAAGACTAACAGAAAGGGTGAGTAATAGAGTGGAATAAGATAAGGGTGAATCACTATCCAGTTTTTTGTTGCCTGTGCATGAAGCAAGATCACTAAAAGATGTTCTGCTTATGGGGACTGGTGTAAGATGGATGCATAAAAGTTACAATGAACAAAACTGAAAATTACTATTATTCTGATATAAAAAAACCCCAGGTACTAACCAATTCTCACTCTCTGATCTGAAATACTGTACTATACAATGTACGAGGTAAACCTGTTATTCTTTGACCAGACCCTGAAATCCATTTTTCAGCTATCATCTGGTTAAAAAAATAATAATAGTTCTTCATGACCAGAATGAAAAGAAACAACATTGACTGGTAGGATAGTGTTTTATACAATAAGCTTTAACTTTTTTTGTACAAATTGTAAAATCAAGAGTACATTCCAGTATTTCACTCTTAAAGTTTTATCTGGCTCACTGAATATATTTAGCCCACTCTCTTTACTATTCTTTTCTTCTTAACCACACTTTTTCTTTCTTTTGTTTTCCTTTTCTTATTTTTTAAATCTTATTCCTGAAGTGTTGGTTTTAGAATAATTTTATTTACCAATATCTGTGATGGCAACATTCCATTTTGTTTGCAGTCTGAGACCTTGGTCTTCCTGCACATGATTGGCGTGGGAGGAATCAAAATGTTATTTTGAACTGTCTTAACATTATCAGTTATTTGCCCAGTGACAGAAATTAGCTAGTCTTGCAAAGGACTGTTGACATACATCAGCTGCAATCTGAAATTGAAATGGCAGTACAAACAGCAATGAACTTGTCAGCCTCATTTTTCCATTACTCAACCAGAAAGACATCTGCCTTGTGGCTTAAAAAAATAACATATACTAGTTTGTATATAGAAGGTAATTATTAGTCTAATGTATTTTGCATTATAATAGTAGCAATTTCTTTGGTATTTGTATCCAAATTCCTTAAATATATCATCCAGATCATAAATACCGCAATCATCTCTGTATACATACATAGTTTCATAGATTCTCAGAGCCCGAGTCAGTTGACTTAGGCTGGCGCTACGAGGTTAAAAATTACAGCATAGATCGGGGTGGGCAAACTACAGCCTGTGGGGCCCCGGCGAAGGGGGCAGAGGGCTCCATGTGTTGCCCTTGCCTCCAAGCACGGCCCCCCACAGATCCCATTGGCCGGAAATAGGAAACCGCGGCCAATGGGAGCTTCAGGGTAGGTACCTGGAGGCGTGGCAAGGGCAGCGCACAAAGCCCTGTGCCCACCCCCGCCCCAGGGCTGCGAAGGGACATGGTTCCGGCCACTTCCCGGCGTGGCGTGGTGCCAGGGGAGGCATGCAGGGAGACTGCCCTGGCCCCGATGCACACCACTGCCCCCTAGAGCCCGAACTGCTCCTGCACCCCACCCCCCAACTCCCTGCTCTGAGCCCCCTGCTGCGCCCTGCACCCCAACTCCCTGCCCGAGCCCCCTGCTGCACCCTGCACCCGCATGCACCCCAAACCACTGCCACACCCCTCTTGTACCCCAATCCCCTGCCCTGAGCTCCCTGCCGCACCCTGCACCCCTCCTGTACCCCAACTCCCTGTCCTGAGCCCTGTCGCATCCTGCACCCCTCCTGCACCCCAAACCCCTGCCCTGAGCTCTCTCCCGCAGTCTGCACCCCTCCTGCACCCCTGCCCTGAGCCCTCTCCTGCACTCCACACCCCTCCTGCACCCCAACCCCTTTTGAGCCCCCTCATATGCCCCATACCCCTCCTCTTCCCCAATCACATGCCCTGAGCACGTTCCTGCACCCCCCATCCCCTCCCACACCCCGCACTCCCTCCCACACCCCAACCCCCTGCCCTGGCCCTGCATACAATTTCCCCATCCAGATGTGGCCCTCGGCCCAAAAAGTTTGTCCACCCCTGGCATAGACATTCACACTTGGCCTGGAGCCCGGGTTGTGAAACCCACCCCCATCGCAGGGTTTCAAAACCTGGGCTTCTGCTTGAGTATGAGCCCAAATGTCTACACTGCAATTTTTAGCCCTGCAGCTGGAGCCCTGCAGCCTGAGTCAGCTGACCAGGGTCAGCCATGGCCACGTTTCAGGTCTTTTATTACAGTGTGGACATATCCATAGTGACCACCTGGTAGTGACTGGTTGGAACTTTCATTATAACCCACTGTTTTCAAATGCACATAACTTTCTCATATAGGCAGCATTTGGGCTCAGATTTTCCATGCTTGGTTTGGTCCCCAAAATGAACTTTCCCTGGAAAATCTCATAAAAATTCATTCATACGTATTTTCTATTTTCAAAGATTTAAGATACTTTTAAACAAAGTCAGAATTGATTCACTGACTTTGATGGAGGTGCTGTCTAAGAATGGACTCCAACAATAGGTTCAATATTTTTCAATTATTAGAAACTACACATTCAATAGCAAAGTTTATCAAATGCAGTGCTGCAGTTTCCAGGGTAGTTATCTTTTTGATGGGACGGTGAGGACTACAAGGTGGCAAATTACTGACTGGATAGAGCAGAACTGTGCTGAAAACTTTTAGAGAGACAAGGTGGGTGAGGTAATATCTTTTATTGGACCAACTCCTGTTAGTGAAAGAGACCAGAGCTCTTTTTCAGGTCTGGGAAAGGTAATCAGAGTGTCATAGCTCAACAAAAAAGGTGGACCAGATTGTTAGGCATAAGGAGTTGACACATGTTGCAAAAAGCCATGCAAAATGAAGTAGGCAGTCATAAGACAAAGGAGAGTTAGGGCATGTCTACACCACTGCTCTCCAACCAACATAGTGCTGTGCACACGAGCGCTTATGTCGGTGTAACTTAGGTTGCTCGAGCGGTGATTTATTCACACCCCTGAGTGACATAATTTCTGCTGACTTAAATTGTAGTGTAGACGTAGCCTTAGTGGTTTTATAGGTCATTGTAATGAGATAGAAAACCAATATCCCTATTGAGTCCCTGATTTTTGGGGTCTAGCAGAGTTATGAATTTAAGCTCCTAAACCCATCTTTTGAAGGTACGGTGTAGGTTTCCTTTGAGGACAAGGACTGAGAGGTCAGATATGGTATGATCACTCTGTGTAAAATGTTTGCCCCCCAGGTAGGTTTGCCAACTTTCTAATTCAAGAAAACTGAACACTCTTGCCTTGCTCACTGCCCCACCCCTTCCTGAGGCCCCACCCCCGCTCACTCCATTTCCCCTCCCTCGCTCACATGTTCATTTTCACTGCAAGGCCCAAACAGGCATATTTATTGTTTTGACAGATGTATGATGCTAATTTCAGGTTTTATTTGTTACAGGTGTGGGAGTCAGTTTTGAGCTGGCAGCAGAATAGTCAAAAAGGGGAATTTTAAAAAAAATGAATTTTCAAAAAGATTTTCATGATTCTTTCCCTCCCTTCTTCTCATTTTTCATAACCAGTTCCATGTTTTTTGTTCATTAAAATTATTGTAATTTTATGTGTGGAATTAGGACCACACATTATCACAGCTACAATGGGTCCATTAAAGGCCCACTCCTGAAGCCCAAATACAAATCCGTAGAGCACAACCACAGAAATGCACACCTGTCCATATACCTATATAAATAAATCTGTAGAATCTGACTCCCATATCTACATGCAGATACACGTGTATTCCTGTGTACACATCTAGCATACACTAACACATATTTCCACATTATTTATTATTACAATTGTTGTTTAGTGCCTAGAGACTCCAACTAAGATCAGGCTCCAGGGTGATAGGTACTGGATATACACATAAAAAGAGAGAGTCTGCACAAAAGAGTTTATACTGTAGCTAGACAAAGGTGAGAAGAAATGTATGATACATTGGCTCTTCTGCAATTACTAGTCAACATACATGTTTTAAGAAATAATACATTTCTTTTTGAGTTCCCTTCTCTTTCAAAAATTTGTTATGAAAAGAATACACACATATTATATGTCATCAATTTTTTTGTGCGCAAGCCAGCAAAAGGCATTAAAGTCAAAGAGTTAGGCTGCAAATTTTATTCTCATAGGTATACACACACGTGGCAATACATGCACCTCCCTACACAACGGCACACAGTCTCTTACACACATACAATGCATGCATACCCACACTTTCCTACACAGAAACACCCAGCCACAAAGGGAAGAGGGTGGGCTGGAGGGGAAAGTGTGTGTGTGTGTGTGTGTGTGTGTGTGTGTGTAGAGAAGATGGGGAGGGAAAGAGGCCAAGCCTGAGAGCAGGGTGGGGGTGAGAAGGGTCAGTGAAGGTGAGAGGAAGGGTGGGGGGTATGTGGGGTGGATGGGGATTCAGAGGGAGGCAGAAGGCTACAGGTGTATGAAGATGTGGGGGGCACAAGGGTATATAGGGCCATAATGGGAGTGCAGCAGTGTATGGAGGTGAATGGGGTGCTGGGCTGTCATAAATATAAAGGGAAGGGTAACCACCTTTCTGTATACAGTGCTATAAAATCCCTCCTGGCCAGAGGCAACATCCTGCTACCTGTAAAGGGTTAAGAAGCTCAGCTAACCTGGCTGGCACCTGGCCCAATGGACCAATAAGGGGACAAGATACTTTCAAATCTTGGGGGAGGGGGAAAGGCTTTTGTTCTGTGCTCTTTATGTGTTGTTTTTTGGGACTGAGAGAGGCCAGACAGAAATCCGTCTTCTCCAACCTATCCTAATCCAAGTCTTTAATATTGCAACCAGTATAGGTAAGGCAAATTAGTTTATCTTTTGTTTTATGTGAATTTTTCTTGTGTTAAAAGGGAGGTTTATTCCTGTTTTCTGTAACTTTAAGGTTTTGCCCAGAGGGGGATTTTCTGTGTTTTGAATTTAAATACCCTGTAAAGTATTTTCCATCTTGATTTTACAGAGATGATTTTTACCTTTCTTTTCTTTTATTTAATAAAATCCTTCTTTTAAGAACCTGATTTTTCCATTGTTCCAAGATCCAGGCTCTTGTAACAAATTGGTTAGGATATTATTCTCAAGCCTCCCCAGGAAAGGGGGTGTGTAGGGTGTGTGGGGGGGGGATATTTTGGGGTAAGACGTCTCCAAGCAGTCTCTTTCCCTGTTCTTTGTTTAAAATGCTTGGTGGTGGCAGCATACTGTTCAAGGACAAGGCAAAGTTTGTACCCTGGGGAAGTTTTTAACCTAAGCTAGTAAGAATAAGCTTAGGGGGTCTTTCATGCGGGTCCCCACATCTGTACCCTAGAGTTCAGAGTCGGGAAGGAACCCTGACATGGGCTCTGGGGGTTAAGGACATGTGGGTGACAGCTCTGGGAGGTGGAGAGGATGGGTGGGACCCCCCTCCCCCAGCTGTCCCTACACATAGGAGCCGGAGTGGGGACATGCTGGCTGCTTCCTGGGAGTGGCAAGGCGGCTAGAAGGGAATCTGCCAGCCCCGCTGCATGGTGCCCACAACCGGACAGTCAATGGCCCGGTCAGCAGAGCTGCCAGGATTCCTCTTCAACTGGGTGCTCCGGTTGACAACCGGACACCTGGTCACCCTACCCCCAGGTGAAAGGGCATTTTTGTCTTTTGTACCTTTTTATGTGACTGGAAATAAAAGGACTTTGGAAAGAAGCCTTTCTGGTGAAATAAACTGCATTCTCAGAATGACTTCCTGTCCAAAACAAGTATTCTTAAACTATTGGACCTGTGCTCAATGCCTGTTTTATTTATACTGAAAAGAACCCACAAAAGAAGGGGGAGGGAGAGAATCTGCTATTGTGTAAGGTTTATTGGATTGGAACTTTCTGAAAATTTAAGTATTCACATTAGTAAGACATAATCAATTTAATGCCTGCAAAGGCTCTCTAGTCAGTCCTCTTTTCCCTTCAAAGGGTCCTAGTAGGATACTTGGTAAAAACTACATGTGTCGAAGTGATTACTATACCAATTGTTACTATATTGCTCTTGCCAACAAAATTCCACTTCAAGTAAAGGGAGGGGGAAAAACCCTTCACTTATTTCATATCATAAATGGAAACATCCTCTAATTAACGTTTTCTTTTCACTACATGGTTACTGTGTTGCTGGAAAACTAAAAAGACTGTCCACGTGCACTACTTGCAAATTTCCAAAATTCCACAGACTGTTATTTCCATTTTTTTAATACTAAAAACAAACATAATAAAACATTACATTCTAGCTTACTTTCACATCAACTTTTTATGGTTCATTTTGCATTAATAAATGTATAAGCATTCAGCTAATAACTCAACAAACAAAGTGTGGCCAGAAGAAAGTTATAAAAAGATGTCTATACTGTAAGTGGCTCATCAGTAAAGCTTCTACTGTTTACCTACCAATTTAATGAAGTTACCCATATATGAACATTAAGTCATGGCTTTAACGAGCCGTCAAGTTTAATCTCTTGCAGAACTACTATATGTAAAACTCAGGATATTAAAAAATTGGTCACTAAATGAGAAAAAATTACATGAAACCTTAATTGATTCAGCTGTATTTCCCAGTGCCATGTAAAAGTGTGCATCAAGGTTGTTCAATAATCTAGATGAACTCTTGAACTGCAAGAAACTTTAGCTCAAATTGATGCCCACTGTATCCTGTCTTATGTAATGTAACATGAAGTTAATATATAATTTAATTCAAGCAGATTCAGGGTTACAAAAGGAAAGGAACCTGAACATTCTCAAATAATTTCTTTTAATTGTAGTTTATTTACAAAGTAATCTGAAGTTTTTACTATGTCCTGGATGGTTCTAAACATTTCTTATGATCTAAATTCTTTTCTCATATTCTCATACAATTATGGTTTCCTCCCCTATTAGAGCTAGAAATCCAATATAAAAAAAATGGCAACAATGATCACTTAAAAAAATGTCTGCTGAAGCAACCAATTAGCATGAGAAAGGTACCTGTAATTTTCCCCTTATTGTCCTGCTCACATACTTCTTTATAGTGGTGTAAGAATAATTCATAAAGTTGTAACACCGACAGTTGTTGGCAGGCAGAATCGAATCTGGAGCCTCTGGAGCTTAGTATATGAGCCTCTACCACATGAGCTAAAAGCCATATGGCCCTTAGCTAAGGCTGTAGAGCAGACTTATTCATCTCTCCCTCTCTCTCTCTAAGTGGTCTCAGTGCCAGTAGATGGGAAAGAACACCACACCCAGGAGCTGTGTGCGTTACAAAAGGCACACCAAATGCTAGCATAGGCCAAGGCTACATGCAGAAATGGTGGTTCTTGAATATATTCCATGAACACTCCTTGCATGATGTGGATGCAATCTTTGAGTTACAAAAGGAGGTGTTAAATGCATTGATACTGAATCAGTTCTGGGCTTCTTTGTGATTAAAGACTGCTACTTTGTCACAAGTGGGAAAAGGTAACCTTGGAATAATACAGTTCAGTTTTGTAACATCACACCAGAAGTTACACTTGACATTAAAGCCATAAATTAAAAAAACAAGTCTGTGATATTATAAGAGATTAAAAATCCTTTAAAATGACACAAAGATTGGTAGGGTGCTAAAGAATCATATAGACTGATCTGGATTGCTTGGTAACTGGGGCCAATCAAACAAAATGTGTCTCAATACAGCCAAATACAAAGTCATACAGCTAGGAACAAGGAACACAGGCCATACCAGCAGGGTATCCTGGGAAGCAGTGACACTGAAAAAAATTTAGGGATCATAGTGGAAAACAAACTGAACATGAGCAAAAAGGGCTAATGTGATCCTTGTATGTATAAACAGATAATTATGAGTAGGAGTAGGGAGGTGAATTTATCTCAGTATACGGCATTGGTGAGATTGATGCTGGAATACTGTGTCCAGTTCTGATGTACATATTCTTTAAAAGATGTTGCAAAATATGAGAGAGTACAGAAAAAAGGCACAAAAACTACTTGAGGGCTGGAGAAAATTCCTTGCAAAGATAGATTTAAAGAGCTTGATCCTTTTATAGTTTATCAAAAAGATTATGGTGTACAATTACCTTCACCAGGAGAAAATAGGTGCTATTGGGCTCTCTAATCCAGTGGAGAATAGCATAACAAGAATCAATGCTGGAATCTGAAGCCAGACACATTTAAATTAGAAATAAGGCACAATTTTTTAAGAGCGAGGGTGATTAACCATGGGAACAAACAACTAAGGAAAGTGATGAATTCTCCATCTCTTGACATCTTCAGATCTTTATCTTTCTGGAAGATAAGCTTAAGCCAAACACCGGGATTCACAAAGATGTAAATGGGTAAAATTTAATAGTCTATGGGAGGTCAGACAAGATCTCTAACCATCCCTTCTGGTCTTAAATTCTATTAATCTATGGAAATAGTATATTCTGAGTATAACAGAGATATGCTGATTACTTTGATATAATGACAGGGTTCAGAGTAAACAGCCGTGTTAGTCTGTATTCACAAAAGAAAAGGAGTACTTGTGGCACCTTAGAGACTAACCAATTTATTTGAGCATAAGCTTTCGTAAGCTACAGCTCACTTCATCGGATGCGCATCCGATGAAGTGAGCTGTAGCTCACGAAAGCTTATTCTCAAATAAATTGGTTAGTCTCTAAGGTGCCACAAGTACTCCTTTTCTTTTTACTTTGATATAAGAATCTTCAAGCTTGTTTATTCAAAAATTCACATTAAAAATGATTGCCCAACGGGTGAAAGTGTTGTTTCTTTAAGAGGCCAGAAAATGACCAAAAAATGGCATTCTGACTGTATTCTCACAGCAGTTCAGTATAGAAAAAAAATAGCTAGCTTCATCTCCTTTGTACTTAAATCATTTTTATGACCATTCACAATAATCACCTATTGTTCTAAATGGTAATGGATTTGATTAAGGGTATCAGACATGAAAGAAGTGGCGAGTGACTAATTTTACTTAACCCAAACTTCAAAGCTAAACCATTTACAGTTTCCATTTTATCTGCAGATTACAGTGTGATGTGAAAAAAGGTTTAACTCCTTCAAAAATATCACAAATTTCTCCTCTATAGGCGGTCAAACTAGATAATCATAATGGTCCCTTCTGGCCTTGAAATCTATGAATCTTCCATTAGCCAGAAACAAGAGACTCAGCATTATAAGAACAAGACTATGGAGGATATGTCGGACCCCTTTTACTCCTAAAGAAGAATGAAAAACTGGCCTAATTTCTGCCATTAAAACACTTCAAGATGAGATGAGGAATCCTGAGAGCAGGAAAGACATCCAAACTGCGGGAGTTTGGATTTCCAAATAAATAAGGAAGAGAATGCTGCATAAACTGTTTCAAGATCTAGGGTCAGCAGTCTCCATAGAAGTGTCCTTCTGGGAAGGAAAGAGGAATTAGTTGGAATTTAGTTGTGAAATCCACCAACTAAAATTTTTAATTGAGTGTTCTATATAAGTGACCTGATTTTCGGAAAAGTCACAATTTCTGTTAACTCCAGCAGGAGCTGTGTGTGCTCAGCATCAGCAGTCTGTCCACTCTTTTAGGTGCTTAAGTATGGATGTAGGTGTTTAGCTTTAGGTATCTAAATTTGAAAGTTTTGGCCATAAGGATTTTATTGGTCAACTGTGCAATAGTTTTTATTTGAGTTCTCTTGATAACTGGAGACAGAAGAAAGCACTGCTTGTAATTGCTGCTCTTTGAGTGTCCAGGGACAGAAATGAATCCAGTGTGACTTCAAGACTATAAATTTTAACCATGAGACATAAGAGGACCTTAATGGAAAGTGATGGTGGATTTCACCATTTCCTCAAAGCTTTTTCTTCTTCCAATTAACATCACTTCAGTTATTTCCTAAGGTCAAATTTGAAGCAGCTGTTCTCTGTGCACTGAAATATCTGGGAGACAACACTATATCCGCAGCATGAGAAAGATGCATCGAACTGTGTAGCATCAGCATATTGCATACACATAGCAGCAAGCATAGCCTTGTCCCACAATGTCCCCAAGAGGTTGTAGGTAGATTGTTGAACATGTGTTTTGACAGAGAATTGATTCCTGTGGCCTGTTATGCAAGTTTGAGAATACCTTTGATGAAGGTTACTAGTGTCTGACTCTATGAACTTTACTATGTTATATTATGAATCAAGGTGTTTAGACAAATTAGTTTTAGATCTGTTCAATGGAGACGCTGTAGACCCACAGTTATTAAGATACTTTAGGACAAATACTGTGATTAGTTGCATATCAAATGTGCTTATAATAACTGACCAGAATATTTTAACCATTTATTAACACATTATAATTTTGAAGAATGGCCAAAGAATATATTTTACTGGTCTGTATTTAAATGAACTGAAAAATAAAGATTTCTTCAAATATCTGTCAAACTAGTCAAAAGGTTCTGAGAGAAACCTGTTACAGTATGACAGGTTTCAGAGGAACAGCCGTGTTAGTCTGTATTCGCAAAAAGAAAAGGAGTACTTGTGGCACCTTAGAGACTAACCAATTTATTTGAGCATGAGCTTTCGTGAGCTACAGCTCACTTCATCAGATGAAGAAGATGAAAACTACATCTGATGAAGTGAGCTGTAGCTCATGAAAGCTCATGCTCAAATAAATTGGTTAGTCTCTAAGGTGCCACAAGTACTCCTTTTCTTTTTGCGAATGACATGTTTGTTAGCTACCACAGTTAATCTCATTAGTGCACTTTTGGATGAAGAAGTGTTTCTGTTCTCAACTAAAAACTGTAAAATAGTTAAAAGTGGCTCAGGACACTTGCCTTCCAGAAAACCTGAATCAGAGAAAGATGTGGTGCTGGTGTCTGTAGGCATTAGAACTGATAGAATAAAATAATTACAGAAGGTCGTGAAATGTTACAAAATCCTTTTTTTCCAAATTTGAAAAAATTTGAAATTTTAAACAATTTAAAAAAATTCCACCAACCATAAAATTTTCGTTTTTTAATTGCAAAATTTTGCCATTTTTGATTTCAGCTAGCTTTGATAAGAATGTGCTTCCTACAAATTCTCTGCCAGTAAAACTGTACAGTGAACACAATATTGTACCAGTGAGAACCCAGAACTAGGTAACTGTTTAAGGACACCACAAAATAGCCATCAAAACCACAGAAACAAACACTGTGGCACTGTCAATGGCTGTGGTAAAAGTCCTAGATGCTGATGAAGTCTGCATTGCTTTTGGCTATGGGGCAAAACAAAAAACAGACTCCTTGCAGTCCACAAAAACTCCCCAAATTAGTGGAACCTATTTTCCAGATAGGTGATCAGTTCAGGAAGCGTATTAAGAGGCTAAAGCAGGGGTAGGGAACCTGCGACCCACAGGCTGGATCCGTCCCATTGCTTAATTTCATCTGGCTGGTGGCAATTCTTGGCACCTCCCTCCGCGGGGCTGGAGCCATGAGCACTAGCTTGCCCCGCCACAGGCAGGAAGCCCCGAGTCTAGGCGCCCTCCTATGGGGCTGAAGCTCTGAGCCTAGGTGCCCCCTCCCCCGTGGGGCCAGAGCCACAAGTGCTGGCTTGTCCCACCGCAGGCAGGAAGCCCTGACCCTCAGCCCCCCCACCCCCCTCACCCAGCAGGTGGGTGAGTTGAATGTTTTATATTTCTCTCTCTCTCTCTCTCTCTCAAAAAAAAAATCTAATTTGAGTTGCTTTTTCTTCTGTGACCCCCACAATTAATTTTTTCTGTGGGTCAATGGCCTGTGATAGAAAAAAGGGTTTCCCATCCCTGGGCTAAAGAGTGATTACAGGAAAAGCAGGGATAAGAACCTCACTTCAGGCAACTCGCCAACAACATGCCTATTTTATGATAGCTATTACTGGTTTCTGGGCACTGCGCTCACCATGGAGCCACCCTGTGCTTCATGACATGCTTAGCTGGGACAATGCCCTGCTGGCTCTTGAATCCAGCCTGGAGACTGATTCCCAAGTTTAAAATTCTCTTTTAATATACAGTAGAACCTCAGAGTTATGAATACCTCAGGAATGGTGGTTGTTCTTAACTCTGAAATGTTGGTAACTCTGAACAAAACATTATGGTTCTTTCAAAAGTTCACAACTGAACATTGACTTAATACAGCTTTGGAACTTTACTATGCAGAAGAAAAATGCTGCTTTCCTTTTTTTTTTTTTAGTAGTTTACATTTAACACAGTACTGTACTGTATTTGCTTTTTCCCCCCATCTCTGTTGCTGCCTGATTATGCACTTCCAGTTCCAAATGAGACGTGTGGTTGACTGGTCAGTATGTAACTCTGGTGTTTGTAATTCTGAGGTTCTACTGCACTACACAAGTCATTGTACCAGCTTGGTTTCCTTTATTTACTAATCCTCTTGTAACCTATGTACCAAATTGTTCACTGAGGTCATATGACATTTCCAGACTTCTAGTGATCAATGCAATATCTTCAGGTTCAGGGCTTTTAGCTGTAATCTTTCCTTGTCAATTCATGATGTTGATGTGAGTTATCCTAGTAAAATTTAGCTCAAATTATATTTAATAAATTAATAAATTATCACAAGTATAACTAACATTTCATTTCAGAGTGGCAGCCATATTAGCCTATATCAGCAAAAAAAAAAAAAAAAAGAGGCGTACTTGTGGCACCTTAGAGACTAACAAATTTATTTGGGCATAAGCTTTTGTGGGCTAAAACCCACTTCATCAGATGCATGCAGTGGAAAATACAGTAGGAAGATGTATATACACAGAGAACATGCAAAAATGGGTGTTGCCATGCCAACTGTAACGAAACTAATCAATTAAGGTGGGCTATTATCAGCAGGAGAAAAAAACGTTTGTAGTGATAATCACGATGGCCCATTTCAAAACAGTTGATGAGAAGTTGTGAGTAACAGTAGGGGAAAAATTAGCATGGGAAATTGTTTTTACTTTGTGTAATGACTCACCCACTCCCAGTCTTTATTCAAGCCTAATTTAATGGTGTCCAGTTTGCAAATTAATTCCAATTCAGCAGTTTCGCGTTGGAGTCTGTTTTTGAAGTTTTTTTGTTGAAGAATTGCCACTTTTAGGTCTGAAATTGAGTGACCAGGTTGAAGTGTTCTCCAACTGGTTTTTGAATGTTATAATTTTTGACATCTGATTTGCATCCATTTATTCTTTTGTGTAGAGACTGTCCGGTTTGGCCAATGTACATGGCAGAGGGACATTGCTCGCACATGATGGAATATATCATATTGGTAGATGTGCAGGTGAATGAGCCTCTGATGTGGCTGATGTGATTAGGTCCTATGATGGTGTCCCTTGAATAGATATGTGGACAGAGTTGGCAACGGGCTTTGTTGCCAGGATAGGTTCCTGGGTTTGTGTTTTTGTTGTGTGGTTGCTGGTGAGTATTTGCTTCAGGTTGGAGGGCTGTCTGTAATCGAGGACTGGCCTGTCTCCAACTCACTGTGAGAGTGAGTGATTGTCTTTCAGGATAGGTTGTAGATCCTTGATGATGTGCTGGAGAGGTTTTAGTTGGGGGCTGCAGGTGACAGCTAGGGGCGTTCTGTTACTTTCTTTGTTGGGCCTATCCTGGAGTAGGTAACTTCTGGGTATTCTTCAGGCTCTGTCAATCTATTTCTTCACTTCAGCAGGTGTGTATTTTACATTTCATTGTAAAATATCTAACAATGCATGACACGTATGGTGTGAAATCTCTATTAATATGGTAAGTGTATTTTAAAGACTTCTTCAGGGTTTGGTATGAAATGTCAAACCCTTGCATTGCAAATTAAAACAGTATGGTCTGTCAAAATAACTCAATTTCTTTCACAACTAATTATTTTCAATTCACTCCAATAATAAATGTAGATTACCCAGTACACCCTATCTTTGCTTTCAAAAATCAACCTCCATTGCAGTCAAGTGTTTCAAAGAAAAACAACCATCTAGAGATTTTAAAAAATAGAAGCATGGCAGAAAAATATATAAATGGAGTATGTATGCTGATGGCACTCTCATTATACCAAAAAATCCTACCAACTCAGTCAATCTGCTTCTATGGCTAATTGATAGATTTGGTATGCTGTCAGGATATCAAGTAAACTGGGACAACTCTCACTTAATGGATGTCTCAAAAAAATACAGACCACCATTACCAGCAATTCCAGTTTAAAGATTGTAAATAAATCATTTAGCTAGAAATGAAAATATGCATAGCTAAAAAAATTCAGAATTTCAATTATAATATAAGACAACCAGCAAAGGCTGCAGAAAGATAGCAACAGCTCCCTCTGTCCCTACTAAACTGAATCAAAATCTCCACAGTGAATATAAATCCCAGGATTACCTATTTGTTAAGAATGAATATTCTAAGGCTGATAGTCTCTTTAATAACCTAAACAAATTTTAAATACAACTTCTATAGGATAAAAAAAACCCTCATACAGCTTGGCATCTCCCATGAATCTCTGAAAAGATCCTGTCTATCTGGTAGTATTGCCCTCTGCATCTCTATTTGTATTATCTAGATTTTCATGTATGCCTAGTCACTACATAGTTAACCGCTCCAGAATTTGACTGTCTTCCTTTATGACTTATTTTAGGCCTTGATCTTGCAAAGCTCTATGTATGTACATAATTTTACACACAGGCAACAATCCCACTTTAACCAATAGGACTGCTCCCTCTGTGTAAAGTAAAACACATGCTTAAATCTCAGCAGGATTCAGATCATAGACATCGGTTTACTAGCTTTTCTTTGTGCTTTAAACATTTATCCTTACTTCAACTGTTTTTCTCTAAGATAGAGGCAAATAAAATGGTCTTACATTCAATTTGAAGTACTTTGTAAAACTTTAAAGCATTTATCAAAACTACTTTTATCAGTTCCCCACTGAGTTCTATCTGAAATAATCCCTTAATCTCACTTTCTGTAAGACTGCAGGATGTTATGAAAATGTTTAACCATGACAGAGGATCACATATACAAGAACAAAATAACTTTCTTCCCATTCCTGCATGCTAGATATAATATCCCACATGGTCCCAATACAGCTTTCTTCCCTGACTTGGCAATGTATACTATGCTTTGTTGTTATCTGGCGGGAAAATTAAAGTGTGCATGGCTATCTACCACAGTGAAGGACTATCTGAAAACCATTGCCAGTGCAGGTCACGTTGCAGGAAATACCCATATACGTGAATGAACACCATTAAAAGCCAGCCCGCAGAGAAAAATAGGAAACAGAATTAAACCTCATTCTGAAAGGATATTTTCTGTGTAATCACACTCCTATGTTTTGGTGGTATTACTGAATGATTCAGTTAATTTATTACCTTCAGCTATGGGAATATTAATAACATACAGTAAGTAAAGGCAACTCTCAGATTCTACATGTTACTTTTGGAAAAATTTAACTAACTACGCTATTTTATTACTCTGACCTCCTAATGGATCTCCTGTTTACTCATAGGCACTTTTCTCAAATATCAATATTACAGAAAACATCCTTCTGAGAGAAGTGGATTTGCTGTAGGTCTCTCCTAAAATCTGTCAATTGCATTCCTTGCCACTACTAGACTATCTGAGCTGAGCATGCAGCCTCCTTAGTATTCCCAGCTCTTTACTTTGGGAGCTCATGTCTAAGTTTAGTACTGGATTCCCATGTGACAATGAATTGTGGTTTCACCAGACTACTGAAACAGCTGAAATTTTATTTGTTATTATTTCTATTGTAAATGATTGATTTCAGGAAATCCCCAATACTTGCAATGTTAGTAGCGTTATAAAAAAGTATTACATTGATTTTCACTGCAAACTCTAAAGGACAAAATACATTTAATTTCTAAAATTAGGTGTTTAGATTCTGAAATTACTTTTTGATAAAAAACAGAAAATTAAAAAAAGGAGTCAGAAATCTTCTTTAATGTTGTGTGTTTTCATTAAAGTAGTAATGTGGGCAGTAGAAATTTAGAGAATAGTCTATACCTACTAAATTATTACTTGACCACCTGTGATTTGTCTATAGTTAAAATACACAATTTAGCACAGATATCATCTAGACTATTCTCAGTGATAGCAGATGACAGGACAAGGAGTAATGGTCTCAAGTTGCAGTGGGGGAGGTTTAGGTTGGATATTAGGAAAAACTTTTTCACTAGGAGGGTGGTGAAACACTGGAATGCATTACCTAGGGAGGTGGTGGAATCCCCTTCCTTAGAAGTTTTTAAGGTCAGGCTTGACAAAGCCCTGGCTGGGATGATTTAGTTGGGATTGGTCCTGCTCTGGGCAGGGGGCCTCCTGGACTAGATGGCCTCCAGAGGTCCCTTCCAACTCTGTTATTCTATGATTCATGTTGTAAAAACGCTCACCTAGGGAGTCAAGTCCATTAACTTTACTTTGCTGTCAGTATGTAATACAAGTTTACCTGATGCACATGTTAAAACAAAATGATCACATCCAGGAAAATAGGTTCTGATATACTTGACAAGTTAAAGAATCCTAATGCAGTGTAGTATTACATAGAGCAGGGGTGGCCAAACTTACTGACCCTCCAAGCTGCATACAACTAACCTCAAAAGTTCGAGAGCCAGAGCACACCTGCCAGGGCTCAGAATTTCAGGCACATCCCGTGGAGCTGAAGCCCCAAGACCCCCCTCCCTGTTGGGCAGAAGCCCGTACACCACCACCCTGGTACAAGGCAGAGGTCCCAAGCTCCCCCTTCCCAGTCTAGTAGGTGGAGAATAGGGGGGTGCTCCTTCAACCACCCTTTAATGGTAAAAGAGCCACAGTTTGGCCACTGCTGCCATTGCCCATCCTGTGAAAAGTAATCAGAACTGCATTTCACAGAGGAATTTAATAGTACCATGTATTGCATGGTTTTTCTATATGTTTATATGTTGGTCAGGAAGACATAAGGAAGGATCTGATTTGTCCAAAAAAGTTCCTGATGCATTATTAGTGATGTGTGAAATCCACTTTTTTGGTGTTTGTTAGAATACCAAAGAGTAGCCACTAGTATTTGCCAGATAATTTAAATAGTTAATATCCAGGGAACCCTAAAAGGACTTGCAATAGCAGTGTAATTTTGAGAATGAGTAACCAGTGTGCATACGCCAGTAAGTAGGGCTATGCCTATAAAAATACAGCAAAGAACTTCACAGTGCAAGTATTATCAGCGGATTACATGAGCCACTCAGATGTCTTGCCGTTTTCGCCCCAAAACCTGGTAACTTTCTCTCTATACCACAATTAAACATCATCGGAGCCCAAGTCCTGCCAGCCCAAGCCAGCTGACAAGGGCCAGCTATGGGTATAGACATACCCAGAAACATCTGCTACACACTACTGACTTAACACATCCCCGGGGTGAGAAGAACTGGTGGACGCCCGAGGTCCAGGAAGCAGCTGCAGTCTTTTTAATCAGGGCCTGAAGACGACCAGTAAAGCAGGAACTCAATCTCCCCCAACAGCCAGGGACAGAGAGAAGCCAAAGGAAGCAGAGTTCACATAACATCAGTGAAGTAAGGGAATGATTTATCCATGGGAGGTATCTGCACCCTATTGTTTTGTCTCATGAGTTTCTCAGCCTTTGGAACCACATACAGACTTTTAGAAAGCTTCTTTAATTAGAGCGTGGGATTAGGTGGTAAAATGTATTTGTTCACTTGTTCATATCTGGGGGTGGGGGAAGCTATTAAACTTTTGCCCCTTCAACTCCTGATTATTAATTATTATTTTCAGGTGGGTACAGAACATTCAGGAGTGAAAAGGCTATTGGATTGGTAGCAACAGCTGGGAGGCAATTGGAGGAAGAAGCAGGGTGCCCCAGGAGACACAAAGGATTCCTAAGAAGGCCAAGTAGGAGGCAGATGGGGAGGAAGGGAGAATGGAGGGCCGAATTTTATGAATGGGGGTAGGGCAGGAACTTCACTCCGTAGCCCATCAAGGGGAGTTCCTGAAATGTACATGAGAAAGCCGAGGCAGACCAACTTGCCCAAGAGCACAGCAGAAATCTGTGCCCCAGACTGGACTGGGATTCAAGAGTTCCTGGTTCTTAGTTCTGAGCTCAAGCTACTGAGTTCACAGAATATAATTATCCAGATTGGGATCTGAACCGCAAAACTGGAGCTACACTCGTGAAAAGTGCCACACGTGGTCAGGAACTTGTCTCAGTGCTGCCTCGTAGGAAAGAGAGCCACCGACTGAATAACCAGCAGCAGGTACCCTTTTGAGTTTTGCCCTACATGATTTTCCTATGAAGACCTCCTACCATGACTTGTGAGATCTCAACAGATCACAGTTCAAGGTGGTCTGAATTCTGGCATAAGTAAAGCAGTATACGCCCTGGGATTTGGCAATATCATTGTAGCTGTAATCCTGAGACCTATAATGGAAGCAATTAATAGTGTTCTGTTCCACTTGGTTAGCAGAGCTCAGGTGCTTTGTTTAGGTGACAGGGTAGTTTTTTCCAGGAAGGGCAATGGTTGCTACATTAAACATTCTTTTTACCCAATCCAACAAGTAGTCCTGATGCAAGTCTTGGGTCTCTTCAGGCCAGAAAAAGAACAATAGTGTACTTGTAGAAAACTACAGGGTAGGGCTAAAAGAAGAAAAAGAATGCTTCTCCCACCTCCAAACAGGAATATGCACAGTATGTGCTGAAGAACTTCCGCATTGCATGAAATCTAACTTTTTTTCTTCTGCCTACTATACAATCAGAGAAGTGTAGGACTGGAAGAGCCCTCAATAGGTCATCTAGTCCAGTACCCTGCACTCAAGGCAGGACTATGTAATAAAGTTAGTGAGCCAAATTCACCTCCCAGATATACACGTGTAAATCAAGAGTAATGACATTGCTACTAATGGAGCTACTCACATGTTATACCAGGTTAACAGAGTATAATTTGCCTAATTGTTTGGGGGTTTTTTTGGAAAAGAAAGACAACTGATAATGATCAGATCTTACATTCACACACATGTAATATTAACACTTAGTTTTTATAAAAGCTTCACTAATTAACTGAGCCACCTACAGGTTCATCAGTACTATTTCCTGCAGCACCTAACTTGTTCCTTGGTTTCTCATCGAAGTCTCCAATCAAAGTACTGAACAGGGTCAAATCTAATTAATTTGTAGGAATTGACTGTGTCACAGAACAAAGTAGTATGGCTACTGGCTATAGGATGATGCTCCTTTTCAAATATCTTCTAAAATAGAGTTGATGCTACCAGAAACCTCAACCAGTTACAAAATACAGAATAGCATACTATTGTAGCATAAAATGAATTACTAAAGCATAATTATTATGCAACCATCTTAATGGCATTACACACACAGCTAGCAGAAAGAAAAGGAGCATTTTGCAATATAAATCCAATTTACTTTGAAACAGTAAAGAGCTTGAGCCACACACCCTTGTTTCCAGCCATAAGGTACACCATCCTCTGCAAGCAAGTCATAAAAGAGTATTTAGTAGAAACAATGTTTTCCCACATAACAGTTTGTAATGCAAAGGAAGCCAACAAGACAGGTTAATGCAGATGCACGCTAACATCTGCATTGTATGACACAGGAGGTGGCAAGGAGAAATTTGTTCAGCAGCGGATTATATAGTTACTTAAAACATATCCGTATGTGCTATAGGTTATTGCAGGACTAGAGACTGCCAGAAATATTGTGTCCTTTACAGTTAATTTTTTAAAAAATAAGGAAACAAATTGTTCTGGAGCAAAGGGCTGAAACCAACAAAATTACAAGACACAAATGATGCCATAAAGTTTTATCAGAAGAACACAGCAAGGTTTGCCTTGAGAATTACGCAGAAACATCTTTACGCTGTTCTTGAAGCAGATGAAGAAAATTCAGAAAATCTGATTCAATTATCACATTATTACTGGCACCAAAATTTGCTATGATGGTTATAAGGCTATTAGTACAAATGAACCAAAGTGACAGTGTTTGGATCCAGGAAGGAAGAGATCTGGATTAGGTTTAGGCTAGGGTTTCAATTTTGGATGTTGAGGCAGAACTAAGGATAGAACAGGGTTTGATGGCTTCAAAATATTGTATCAAGGTCTAGTCCCGTCCCCCCCAAAATGGAAATAGTACAGTTCAGCTGCTCAACGTTGGGGCAGAACTTGAAGCAGGGGGTTCACCGTGGATACACAACCTCGGCATAGTACAGATATCATCTCCACAGAGACTACTGCAGTTTATGTTTACATAGCCTGGCCCAAGCCTTTTCCCAGCTCAGCTACTCAGACCAGGCCTGCACTGAAGACACCTCTGTAAATGAATGCTGAGAGTGAACACACACACTTCTTCATCAGTACTTGTTTGATCTTGCTGTCTGCATACCTTGTTCATGTGTGGGCAATGCTTTACACTCTCCTTTGCATTGCTTTGTAGTTTAGATCTACACGAGGCTGAAAAATTATTAGGGTTTTCTGGGTTTGTTTGGTTTTTTTTTGGCAGTTTTGGCATCCTCTCTCAGACACAGGATATGCTGTCTTGCCTCTGCATGTAGGTATGTGATTTCCCCACACCTGCATTTTGTGTTGCTTGCTCTCAGTTGTGCTGTATGTTTTTATATGCATTATTGACAACCTTTCTGTACAGTGATCTCAATTTCTGATGCATGTGCTTAGGAGAGTGGTATAGATTAGCTCAAGTCAAGCAGTTTTTTCCAGAGTCCTTTCTGGATCCTCTAATGCTCTCCTTCATAGCCTAATAAATGTACAGTTTGCACAATCTATTATTTTACCTTCTGATTACATCATGGCTAGCTCTACTAGACACATGTGATATACACAGATCCATTTTCAGCCAGGATTTGTTTTGATTGTTGGAACACAAGTCCAAATTATCTATTTTTCTTAGAAATCAAATAGGTAGTGAACACATTTAATTCCTTTTTCCAGAGCATTTTTATCATCATGGAAGGTATAGTCTGGTAAAACATTAAACATGCAATTTATTTTCTACATACAGAAACGAGTTAAGGATTGCTGAGTCTCCAGGCTGGTCTACACTGAAAAGTTACATCAACAAAGCTTTGTCTCTCAGGGATGTGAAAAATCCACACTCCTGAGACATGCAGTTAAGCTGAACTAACCGCTGAGGTAGTTAACGCTAAATTGACAGAAGAATTCTTCGATTGACCTCACCACTGCCTCTTGGGGAGGTGGATAGAAGAAAATTCTATTTTCTAGAATTATCTACATTTTATTCCTGGAGTATTTTGACAATACAGAACATGGTTCCATTTGTATTGTCATTTGAAACATGCGGTGAACATATAAAAAGATTAAAGGGAAGTCTGGGGTATTTTCTCCTGCTGGGACATTACTTTGAAAATATCCATCCCAAGGTACAATCTAGAAGTGCATTCCAAAAGCAAAAATATTGCTCGTCAAAAAGTCAAAGGATAAATCATTTTTTACTGCAATGATTATACAGTATCCAGATAGGGTAAATTCCATCAGAGGCCAGGGAACTAAGTTCTACTCTTCCTTCAGCTTGGTGGTGACATTTAACAACGGGTTCCAAGAGCCTTTTCCAGCACATCACCACTACTGCTCCTGTTTTTGTGCTAATATTAAATAGGGATTAGAAGTAAAGTTGCTACTATTTCCTGTCTCTCACTCACCTCCAGTGTGCTGGACAAGGTGGATTTAATTTAAATCAAATTGATTTAAATCATGAGTCAGGAAGACTCGATTTAATCATGGTTTTCTACATAAAAGTGCATTCTTGTTGCTTGTTATAACCTTAATACATATTCTTCACAACTCAGACACAGATGTAGGCTTCATTTTTAGAAGGTACACACTATACATTTTTAAACAGTAATTTATTTTGAAAACTTTTCAGATAAGTTTTACAGCTATATCAGAAAATGAATGATTATTTGGTTATTTAATTTACCAAAGGTAACTGAAGCAGATATTTATGAAGTCATTGGGAGGTGAACTATCCAAATCAACAGGTTAATCATTAATATTTGGAGGATTTTCTTGCCATGCTGTATTAGGAGGAGAACATCATCAGGCAGACATTTAAATTGTTTTATTTAACTAAAACAACAACGTTAGAGTATTCTGGATTTTTTTCTTCAACAGCAAACATAATATTTTAACAAAAAAGTGTATGTCCCTCGCTTCTCACATTTATCTCCAGACTTCTTCTCCTTGTCCAGATCTATTCCAACCCCCAAATCTTCTATTCATTGAACTTTTTGAAGCTTTGCACTTTTAGAGAGAGGTAAAGGATTGAGTCTGTGTGCACAAATTTGCAGAGGGACAAGAGAGTTGAGGTCTGTTATTTCTCACCTCTATATATTATTTAATTTATTTATTTTAAAACGTTTTTGCTGTTAATAAGCATGTTACCTCTGGAGACACAAATCCACAGTTTGAGAACTGCAAAACTAAGCATCTCTGATGGTATCTTCTAGACTGATCACTGAGTCCCATTGGGTAGATAGAAAGATTAACCTAAATAACCTATACAAAAGCTTGTGGAACCCCATAAGATTGGGTTCCTAATCCATGAACTATTGGAACTCATTTACAAAACTTTTCTTAAACATTACATGAATATATACAATAGAATTAAATTTATAATTCCTATTTCATGATGCAATATCTTTGAGCTATAACATATCTTAATTAAAACTATCTTTAGATATGTTTTTTGAGGAGAAAACCTTTTAACAAAAAATTCCCATTAAAATAAAAAAATCTGATTTTTTAAATTTCTTTTTAAAAAAGCATTGATTTTTATCCACCCTGGTGCTGGATGACTTTATAGCTCATCAGCGATACCAACTCTCATGATTTGTTCACAAGTGATGGGATTTTGGCCTGGGCTGGAGCCCCTCTGGCAGTGACTGAGAAATGCCAGCCCTCTAACAAATTTGAACCCTGCCTGGGGGAAAACCTCACTGACTGATGCCTACCTGGCCCGCCTCCTGGAGTTGAGCAACCAATCAGAGCTGCTACAGGAAGGGCTCTGTCCTGCTCCCTACCCTCCTGTGAGCAACAGGGACAGGGAAGTTCCTCTTCTCTCCTGCAACACTAGGCCTGGCAAAGGAGGTGAGGAACCCAAAGAAGAGCAGAGGTGAGGCTGGGGGTAGAACTGATAATGTACTGGGAGAGGGGGCAGGATTGATATGGGGGTTGGAAGAAGAATTAATTGCTGGGCAGGAGACAAGCAGCTGTGGCGGTGAGAGTTCCTGCAGCAGATGCCAAAAATCATCTTATCCAATACATTTGGGAGAGTGAGCAACACTGACTGCCACACACAAAGGGGATAGGCAGGGGTAGCTCAAAAATTAAAAGGCAGATCAGAAAACACAACATAATCTCATGATTTTGGGGTCCAGATTCATGATTTTGGGGTCTGACCCCAAAAATATTTATCCATAATGAAAATACTTGCGTACTTAAAATTAAGCACGTTCATTAGTATATGCAGGATCAGGACCTAAATATTCTTAGGCTAATGCAAATAGGTTTTTTGCCAGTTAATTCAGACTTTAGGAAATGAAAAAAGTGTTACAATAGCAATCAAGTTATTACAGGGAGTGTGGCTGACATTTCAGCATCCTGTAACATTAGACACATATGCAGATTATCTTCTCTTTAGCAATACCATAAAGCAACAGCTTTGTAACTTGATAATTAACAACTTGATGTGAAAGTAAAAAACACAACGTAACCTTCATATTGCAATCAGGCAAATCTCAATGAACAGATGGCACAGGTTTTTTCTACACAGATTATACTTCTGCCAAAAACCAGACAAAGCAAGCACATTATATAGCCGAGTTCCACTCTCTCAGCATGCACAGAATAGTTTTTCAGAAAGTGATGGGTGACTAAAGAAAGATGTTAAGGATGAAATAGGTATTCCAGCTAAACTAAAATGTCATTGCCATGATGTTACAATAAAACAAATACATTAAAGGACCACATGATTGGTGATATGAAGGCAGCTGGGAGATTAAGGGAGTTAAAGCAGCTGAGTTTGCCAGCAGAGGAACGCAATGAGGTAGGAGTGAGTGCTTTCCCCCCCGTGCCTTTCCTTAATTTGCAGGTACTCTACAAGGAAGAGCCCACAGTGGGGAAAAAGCAGTGTGTAGCCAACACCACTGCTAGCTCTTTCTCTGTCTGCACCTGTGTCCCCCACCAGAAAGGCATCCTGACCCTGGAGACTTCCACCCAGGTCTTGTACTTGACTTGCTGGAAATGTGGCCTGCATGTCCCCGCTGACAAAAGCCAGGCAGGGGGAACTACTCAGTCTAAGAGGTGTCTGTTGGTCAAGACCCTTGGGAAGCAGATAAGAGAGCTGCAGGAGGCGGCGGCTCATCTGCATAGCACCCAGGAGCATAAGGGACATAATCAACAGGACACATGTGGAAACATCTGGCACAGAGGATGCAAGCCAATTACAGATGGCTACAGCAGCACCAGAGGAGGAAAGAGAACTGGCTGCTCTAAGGGGAAGAGACTGGCTGCTGGCCGTCTTGGGCAGTAGACAGAGCTCCTTCCCCGAGGTCACCCCTCCATCACCATCAAGAATGGTATGCTGTACTGGCAACAGGTGATGAGGAGCAGCGCTCAGTTCCTCAAGAGGAAGAATCACCTGCCCCCACATCTGGGAGGCTCACAGTAACCACACCCAAGAGGAGAAGTTGTAGGGTGGTAGTGGTGGTCAGTGACTGTCATCTGTGGGGGGAGGAGGCATCCATCTGCCAACTTGACACGATGTCCCAGGAGGCATGCTGCCTGCCTGGAACCCATGTCCAACAAATACAGAGAGGGTCCAACCCTCTGACCACTATCTCATGCTGCTCATCGTGGGCACTAGTGATACTACCTGATCAGATCAGCAGTGACTACAGAGCTCTGGGAGCAAGGTTGTGTTCTCATCCATCCTCCCAGCTGAGAGTAAGAGCCCAGGTAGGGGCATGTGCAACCTGGAGATGAATGCATAGTTGCATATATGGTGTCAATCGGCTTTCTCGACCATGGCATGCTGTTCCAGGAAGGAGGTCTGCTTGAAGTGATGTGGTCCATCTGACCAAGACAGTAAACAGCATCTTCGCTCATCAACTCACCAACCTAGCGAGGAGGGCTATAAACTAGATTCATAGAGGCAAGTGACAAAAGCCCAGAGGCAAGCATAAAAAAGGCAACCTGTGTTGGAGGGGGGAACTTGGAAAATTACAGTAGGGTCATAGGAGCAACAAGAGGGAAATCAGTGGCAGTATCTGATCAACAACTTAATGTTTTGCATTTGTTTATAGGGGTATAGGAGAATAAACAGGAAGAACTGACAGTATTAGTATATAAGCTAAATTATGACTTAATTGGCATCACAGAGACTTGGTGGGATTAATCTTATGACTGGAACACTTGTATAAAGGGGTATAGCTTGTTCAGGAAGGACAGTCAGAAAAAAGAGTGGAGGTTGTTGTATTATACATTAAGTATATATGCACTTGGTCTGAGAAGAAGGTGAGAAGTAGACAGTTGAAAGTCTCTGGGTAAAGATAAAAGGGGGGAGGGAAAAGGTCACATCATGGTAGGAGTCTACTATAAAACACTAAATCAGGAAGAGGTGGAGGATGAGGCATTTCTAGAACAAACAAAAATATCGCAAACACAACACCTAGTAGTAATGGGGTACTTGGACTACCCAGACATCTGTTGGAAAAATAATACAGCAAAAGACAAAGTTTCCATTAAGTTCTTGGAATGCACAGGGGGAAAGCTTTTGTTCCAGGAAGTGGAGGAAGTAACGGGGGACAGCCATTTTAGACTTGTTTCAGACCAACAGGGAAGAATGGGTTGAGAATCTGAAAGTAGAAGACATTTGGGTGAAAGTGATCATGAAATGATAAATTTTATGATTCTAAGGAAAGGAAGGAGTGAGAGCAGCAGAATAAAGACAATGGATTTCAAAAGGGATGACAAACTCACAGAGCTGGTAGGTAAGGTCCCACAAAAAGAAAATCTAAGAGATACAGGAGTTCAGGAGAGCTGGCAGTTTCTCCAGGGGACAATATTAAAGGCACAACTACATACTATGCTGATGCAAAGGAAATATAAGAAGGATAGTAAGAGGCCAATATGGCTCTATCAAGAGTTCTTTAATGACCTGAAAATCAAAAGGGAATCCTGCAAAGAGTGGAAATGTGGACAAATTGCTAAGGAAGCACGTAGGGATGAAATCAGAAAGGCGAAGGCACAAAATGCGTTACACCTAGCAGAGACATACAAGGCAATAAGAAGAGGTTCGTTAAGTACATCAAGAGCAAGAGAAAGATGAAGGAAACTGTAGGTCCTCTACTTAACAGGAAAGGAGAGCTCATAACTCATGGTATAAAGAGGGCTGAGGTTTTTAATGCATGTTTTCATAGAATCATAGACTATCAGGGTTGGAAAGAACCTCAGGAGGTCATCTAGTCCAACTCCTTGCTCAAAGCAGGACCAATCCCCAATTTTTGCCCCAGATCCCTAAATGCCCCCCTCAAGGATTGAACTCACAACCCTGGGTTTAGCAGGCCAATGCTCAAACCTGCTTCAGTCTTCACTAAAAATGGTTAATGGTGACAAAACACTCAATACAATTAACAACAACAACAGTGGGGAAGGAATGCAAGCCAAAGTAGGGAAAGAACAGGAGAAAGAAGATTTAGATAAGTTAGATGTATTCAAGTTGTCAGGGCCTCATGAAATTCATCCCAGGGTCTTCAGGAACTAGCTGAAGCAATCTCAGAACTGCTAGCAATTATCTTTGTGAACTCATGGAGGATGGGTGAGGTCCCAGGGACTGGAGAGGGGCAAACATAGTATCTGTCTTTCAAAAGGAATACAAAGAGGACCTTGGGAATTATAGACCTGTTAGTATAACATCAATATCTGGAAAGAGCCTAGAACAAACTAGTAAACAATCAATTTTCAACCTCCTAGAGGATAATAGGGTTATAAAGAATAGACAGCATGGATTTGTAAAGAACAAATCATGCCAAACCAATCTAATTTCTTTTTCAGATAGTTTACTGGTCTAGCAGATAGGGGATGGGAGGGAAGCAGTAGAGATGATAGACCTTGATTTTAGTAAAGCTTTTGACACAGTCTCACACGACATTCTCCTAAACAAACTTGGGAATTGTGGTCTAGATAAAATTACTAGAAAGGTGGGTGCACGACTCGTTGAAAGATCATACTCAAAGAGTTCAATGGTTCTCTGTCAAACTGGTAGGGCATATCTAGTGGGATACTGCAGTGTTCAGTTCCGGGTTCAGTACACTGAATATTTTCATTCGTGACTTGGATAATAGCGTAGAGAGTATTCTTATAAAATCTGTGGATGACGACAAGCTCTGCAGTGTTGCAAGGACATTGGTGGACAGGATTAAAATTCAAAATAACCTTGACAAATTGGAAAGCTGGTCTAAAATGAAGAAGATGAAATTCAATAAAGACAAGTGCAAAGTACAACACTTAGGAAGGAAAAATCAAATGCACAACTACAAAACGGGGAATAACTGGCTAGGCAGTAATGCTGCTGAAAAGGAGGTTCTAGTGGATCATGACTTGAATATGAGTCAACAGTGTGATGTGGTTATGAAAAAAGCCTAAGGTCATTCTGGGATGTATTAACAGGTGTATCATATGTGAGAAATGGGAGGTAATTATGCTGCTCTACTTGACACTGTTGAGACCTCAACTGGAGTACAGTGTCCAGTTCTGAGAACCACATTTTACAAAAGATGTGAACAAGTTGGAAAGAGTCCAAAGGAGAGCAACAAAAATGATGAAGGTTTAGAAAACCTAACCTACAAGGAAAGGTTAAAAAAACCTTTTATTTAGAAAAGATGACTCCAGGGGGACCTGATAGTCTTCAAATATATTAAGGGTCGTGCCTGCCGCTTCTGGGAGTAGCGCAGGGCCAGGGCAGGCAGGGGGCCTGCCTTAGTCCCGCTGCACCACCTACCAGGAGCTGTCTGAGGTAAGTGCCTCCCGGCCGGAGCCTACACCCCTCACCCCCTCCTGCACCCAAGCTCCCTCCCAGAACCCGCACTGCTCACCCCTCCTGCACCTCAATCCTGTGCCCCAGCCCTGAGCCCCCTTTCAGCACCCAAACTCCCTCCCAGAGCTTGGACCCTGCACCCCCTCCTACCCCAGGCTCATCCCGGAGCCCTCTCCCACACTCCAAACCCCTCGGCCCCAGGCCAGAGCCCACGCCCCCTCCTGCACCGCGACCCCTGCCCCAGCCCGGTGAAAGTGAGCGAGGGTGGGGGAGAGCGAGCAACAGAGGGAGGGGGGATGGAGTGAGTGGGGCGTGGCCTTAGAGATGAGGCGGAGTCTCGGGGAACAGACAGGGCAGGGGCGGGGCAAAGTGTTTGCATTTGTGTGATTAGACAGTTGGCAGCCCTACAGTCAAAATGTATTATCAAAATCAGTAAGACAACAGGCCTTATAGTTATAATTTTCACCAGATATATATTGCATTATAAATATATTAAAAACTTTTATGATTATGTGAAATTGCAATCCATTACAAACCCTTGACAATCCCATTAGAACAAGGACAGTCCCACCAAACAGGGGAATCCTGTTAAATCTTGTATAGTTCAAGAGTTTGCTTAATGTGTAGTAGAATAACACTAAGTTAAAAATGTCTCATTGCAGAAAGACACTGTGCAACTATTCTGTTTTTCTCATTTTTAAATGCATGATATTTTGGTAGATTATTTAATGAGATGACCATACATTTGATAAATCTATGTGTTGTCAGGGAAATTTGTTTTTATTAGATCACTATTTTCCAAGATAAGATCAAAATTTGCTGAAAGTGGAAAAGTAGAGACTTCTGAAAACAATTAATAATTTGGCATCTGGAATTTAAGAAGGTGAAGACTGAATTTTGAAATCCTGACTTGGAAAAGGCACTTTTATGTTAGAAGTGTGCACCTGTAAAGTAGTTTTTAATTAACATAAAAATAAATCAGATTTTTAGCATATATAAAAAATCCATTTCTGAAGTACTTAAGACTCCAAATACAGTACAAATACAGTAGTTCCATTTGTATTACACAAACTATTGAAAAATTCTGAATGGTTCCAATAATTTTAGATCATTCTGCTCAGCAAGCCCAGAACATTGACTATTTACAAACCACTATCAAGGATTAGACACATTCTAGTCATTTAAAATTTTGTTTTATCATTGCAAATGATTTTATCACCTGGGTGGATAAGTTTGTGTGTTCAAGGATAATTTAAAATGTCAATGGATTTTAAAAAAAATGTATTGACAGCTGTCAATCCTGGGGAAAGTCTCATTGAAGCACTGCATGTTGTACTTGTCTCAGGCTCAGTCTGATCTCTTCTGGCAAGGAGTTCAGAGCTGTGGTCCTGCCTCTGAGAATGCTTTGCCCCAGATAACCTGAACCTGGTTGTCTCCAGCTGCATTGTACTATGTGGAGCATAGGAGAGGTGGGATTTCGAGGTAATCAGGTCCCAACCTGTTAAGAGTTATCGATTCAGACCAGAATTTTGAATTATGTTTTGAAATGAATGGATAGCTAGTGAAATTCACAGAACGAAATTTCAGTATATTCACATCAGCCTTCGTTGCTTTTGAGAAGCGCTCATCCCATAATGCATGATATCTCTTAAAGATTACTTACGCTATGCTGGTGATTTCACAACAACCATGGAAGTCCACAGGAGCATGCAGTTGAGGTTTGGAAGTGTTAGCAGGTAAAGCTTTTTATCACCCCTCTTAACCTGTTGGGTTCATTCAGTCCATAGTGTTACAGCAGAAGGAATTTTGTGCAAACAACTTGCAGGTCATCTTTAATTATATGGCATCTAGGGATGGCCTTCCATATTGCCTTAAGATTCGGAGTTTAGAAGCATAACTGACATGCCTTTCACTGTTACCAGACTGTCATTTATTATTTTACTCCATGGCTGACATACAACAGATGGCTTTTTCTTTGAGTTGTCACCTTGCTAATAGGAATGGCTGACAGGCTGGCAGTCTTATTTAGTGATTGTATGTTATATCTGTTTCTGTATTAGAAAGCACCAATGAATTGACTGAACACTTTAATATTATATCAGTTTTCATAGATAAGGCCAGAAGGGTCCACTGTGATCACCTAGTCTGACCGCCTCCATATTTTCTCTTAATGTAATTCCCATTTGAACTAGATTATTTTTTAGAAAAACATCCAATCTTGATTTAGAAATGGTCAGTTATGGAGAATCCACCACAACTCTTGGTAAGTTGTTCCAGTGGTTAATTACCCTGACTGTAAAAATTTTACTCCTCGTTTTCTGTCTGATTTTGTCTGGCTTCAACTTCCAGTCATTGAATCATGTTTATACCTTTCCCCGCTAGACTGAAGAACCAATTATTAATTTTTTATTCCCCATGTAGGTACTTAGTGATTGCAGTCAAATCACCCTTTAACCTTCTCTTTGATAAGCGAAACAGACTGAGCTCCTCACTACAAGGCATGCTTTCCAACCCTTTAATAATTCTTGTGGCTCTTCTCTGAAACCTTGCTCAATCATCAGCATCCTTCTTTTCATAAAAGTTATAAAGTTCATAGCTTCAAGCAGTGGCCTGAGACTAATCAACTGTCTCTACCACAGAAAACTGTCGTTTAGTAGTTAAGCAAACACACACAATGTTTATGACAAATGTGTCTTACCTAACATTCTCCAAAATAAGATATATACATTCACAGCTAAACATGTACCTGAACAACCCTCCAATATAATTCAAAATTGCTATGCAGAATATATCACTATAGGAAGCACTACCCTTATAAACAGTATTTCTGTGTCTTCATAATGGAATCGATGCAAAGCTTAACGAAGCCACTGAAAAATGCCTACTGACTTCAGTGGGCTTTGGATCACTCTTATATTAAACCAAGCTGATTGCTCAATGTGGTGAATCACTAACGGAGAAATGTGCCACAGTTCCAGATATATTTCCTATAGCAACATCATGTAAGAAACAGTCCTTGGATCACATATGTATCTAACTGTAGGTATGGCACGTGTAGTATATCCATTGATGTTTATTTTTGGTTAACTAAAAATAATTTTTAACATGCCAAGCTAATTTGTAATATACCAGCAGCTTTTCTCTCTTTTGATATTAAATTATGCTTGTCTCATGATTCCTTTCCTGTTGCCCAGACATATGACAGTTCTGCACATATTAATCATTTTATCACTGAACCACAAATAAGAGCTTTCCCACAAAAATTAGCTATTCTGTTTTGAAAGGGGATTAAGCTTGCTTTCTGATTTTTTTTACCCATTGAAATGTAGAGCTTTTTGTGGTATAAATTTTAGGTGCAGAATTTTTTTCTGTCATTTATACAAACTACTAACCTAAACTAACCTACTAAACCTACTAAACTTAACCTAAAAATTCTGAGTGACCACAATGACACCTCTCAGTGACAGCTGACCCTATCAACTGCAAGCTCACAGAAGCTAAATTGATTGTAACCTCAACACTCATTTCTACTACAGAAGCTAAAAGAACTACTGCAGGAAAGGTTTCCTTTCTCTCGCCAAACTTCCACAGCCTTGTTTAGTACCCAGACAGAGAAACCGTGTTGGCATTACTCCCTGGAGCAGGTCTTGTACAGTAGGGCCAAGACAGCAAAGTGCCTAGCAACAGATTTGCACCTAGAATCTGTATGCCAGCCAGTTACTATCCATGTACTGACAATAATCCTTTCTGAATTCTGGGTCCTTAATAATCTTGAGTTTTGCTCCCTTGATATTTCACATTTATCCAACTCCCTGCTCTGCAATTTAGCTCTTTATTTAGCTCACAAAGTAGGCATTATACTAAGTAGGTAGAGTATTCATCTTTTAGCGTCAGTGCCAGTTGCCCTTGGCAACCACCACTTGAAGGGAAACCTTATTTTCATCTGGTAACTCGAAATAGGCCTGAAGGGTCAACTGCAAAGCAGTAGCAAAATGCAGGTCTTAAGTTTTCAAAATGTTCAATACACAACCTACTTTCATTTGTACAATTTAATGGACAAAGCAAGATATGTATTTTTAAATTCTTTTTACGTCACATGACTGAAAAAAAAAAATCTGTTCCTAAGCAAAAGTTACACGAAAAGGCTACTTTTTGGTTTATGAACATGAATTTTTACAGGCACCAAGCCAACATGGAAAGATCTGGGGAGAAAGATCCTTAAAATCTTTACACAAAATGTATTATGGGCTCAATTCTGTCACCCTCATTCACAATGAGCAGTGTCTAGCCCCACAATACACCTACTGAAATAAAACATGATTGTTCACAGAGTAAGGCACATAATTAACAGCGAAAGAATCTGGCCATATATTAGAGTTCTTCTATCCTAGGGCTAATGAAGAAATACAAATGCAATATCCTGCATTTTCTGGCTAACTTTGAAGTTTACTACTGTTTATATTGTTAAAGGTATATTGTAAAATATACAGGGTGTGTGACACAGCAGCATTGCCGTTTGAACCTTCACTTTTGCTTTTCCTGATTCAGGGCTAGATTGAGCCACTAGGTTCAACCCATAGTAAGGAGCAGCACGTGGCTGCGCAGCCACAGGACGAGCTCTGTGAAGAAACAGAGAGTGAGGCACTATTCTGCCCTGCTATTCCTTGTGCCAGGAGGGGGTTACTTAGGGCATGTCTACACTGCAAAATTACATCGACCTAACTTCCGTCGGCATACAGCTGCCACAGCAACTACATCACAGTGCGTATCTACACTTTGCTTCTTTTGTCAACAGTGCACGTCCTCCCCAGGAACGCTTGTACCAACTGTACTGTCAGTGTCGGGTATTGTGGGAAGGCTTCTGAAAGCCAGTAAGTGTCAATGTAAGAAACACAATGTCTACACTGACACTGCGTTGACCTAACTACATCAACAGTGACTCTATGACTCTCGTGAAGGTGGAGTTATTAAGTCAGCGTAGCGGAGCAGTTACATCAGCAGGAGTGAAATTTTAGCGTAGACGCTTACATAGTTAGGTCGACGTAAGCTGCCTTGCATCAACCTAAGTCTCGAGCACAGACCAAGCCTTAAGGCTTGTTGTCTTCACATACAGTGTGACAGCAGTGCCGCTGAAGCAGGAGAGCTTCTCCCATCGGCATAGTTAATCCACTTCCACAAGAGGTGGTACCTGTGTCGATGGGAGAAGCTTTCCCATCAACATAGCGCTGTCTACATGGTGGGTTAGGTCCAGGTGCGGCTCTACCAATTTTGCCACCTCAAGCAGTCACCGCCGAATTACCGCCACGCCCGGAAGAGCAGCGGAGCTGCCGCCCAAAAGCCATCGTGGCGGAGCTGCCGCCGAATTGCTGCCACAGGACACAGACTGCCGCCCCAAGCACCTGCTTGGAAAGCTGGTGCCTGGAGCCAGCCCTGGTTATGTCAGTATACTTACTTTGTTCAGAGGGGTGGATTTTTCACACCCCTGAGTGACATAGGTATACCGATATAGGTTGTAGTGTAGACCTGGCCTTATTTCACACCTTCTAGCAATCCAGCTTACTCTCCTCCCCACTGTACATTGGACCAAATGCTCCAAAGCTCTTCCCATTCCCCCTACCTACACACTAATTTGCAGACAGACTATTGGGCCAAATGTCTCTGCTCTCCCCTGCCATGCCCACAGCTGAAGTCAGAATGTGAGTAGCCTTTGCTTGGCTCAGTAAGAGGTATAAGGGACGCGTTACTTTCCTTCCTTCCTTCCCTGTGTGGCTGAGCAAATGCCGGGGAAGATTTAGCCCTATGTGATTTTAACTGTGCAACCTGAATGTTATTAAAAATAAAACTGTGTTATTGCAACAATGTGCTTGCAAAAGCGGATATAATAAATTAACCAACATGTTCTATTCATTTGCCATATTAAATTAATTATCTGGGGAATTACTATTCTCTGTGAAAAGAGGGACATAAAAGTAGGCAATGACAATGTATTGTGACAAAGTTCCTCCTCTGCTTTGGTACGTCCTGCACTTTTTTGGGGGATTTGCTCACCTCAGAGGTTCACAGCAGCCCTCAGTTTGGCCACTTCTGCTAGAGGCTCAAACCTGCCGTTCACTCAGCTAACCTCATCACTGGCCAGCATGGGGGAAACGGAGAACAATCTCCGCAGTCTCTGTTGTGCCACATAGTCATTCGGAGACAGGCCAGATCCCTTTCCAAATTAGACCTTCCCTTCCGGTGCTGCTCACAGACCAGGTCAACTCCTCCTGTGTCCGATCAGGAGTCGGGGGGATGGGGAGGAACCCAGGCTCGCCCTCTACACTGGGTTCCAGCCCAGGGCCTTGGGGATAGCAGCTGTCTACGTCTCCTGTATCAGCTGCGTGACAGCTACTGCTACAACTCCCTGAGCTACTTCCCCATGGCCTCCTCCCAGCACCTTCTTTATCCTCACCACAGGATCTTCCTCCCGAGGCCAGATCAGGCTTGTACTCCTCAATCCTCCAGCAGCACGCCTTCTCACTCCTGCATGCCCTCCACTAACTGATGGGAGGTCCTTTTTAAACCAGGTGTCCAGATTAGTCTGCCTGCCATAATTGGCTCCAGGTATCTTAATTGGCTCCAGGTATCTTAATTAGCTTGCCTGTCTTAATTGGTTCTAGCAGGTTCCTGATTGCTCTAGTGCAGCCCCTGCTCTGGTCACTCCGGGAACAGAAAACTATTCATCCAGTGGCCAGTATATTTGCCTTCTACCAGACTCCTGTACCCCACTGGCCTGGGTCTGTCACAGTATGGATAGTTAACAGTTCAGAGGTACTTTTTAAAATGTTGTATCTGAATATGTTCTCAATAACTAAGTCTTAATTTTAATCTAAACTTCAACTGCACAGTGCTATATTTTAAAAACCATATAATCAGAGACCCTGGGGAGGCAGGAGAGAAAAGTATCAACTGTTATATAGCAAAATCATACATTCTATTCCAAAATCTGGGAATTAAGATACATTTGTCTTTAAAAATTGCATGTGTAACATAATGAATATGGCTCAATGTTGTTCTTATTATAGTGTCCAAATTATATCTGAAGTATTTTTGGGGTACATTCTAAATATTTTGCATCGACAAACTGTCCTTGTGACTTGAAGCAGAATAAACATCAAAATAAATGTTAGTCCTATCTTCCCAGCTTTTCTGTGTCAGACTGCAGGTCAAAAAGTAATAAGACACTGCCCTGAGGTTCAGAGCTGCATGCCCTGCAGATCACAGCTGCGATGTATGCACAGAAAGTGCAGATTGCACAAAAAGGAGAGCGAAAAGTGCAAAACAGAACATGAGTTACCATCAGGGCTGTATACATCATGTGGCTATCAGTTGGGTTTTACCGTCTGCCATATGCATGGCTGCTTCGAGAACTTTTTTAGCACTTTCCATCCTAATTTTATAAGGTCACAGTGCCGTCCTTCTGACTCTGCTTGGACTACACTTGCTGCTCCATTACACAATATCTGAGTTAATAAAATCCTATTAATAAACCTGTTCCTACATTTTGAACCCTTCTATTTTCTTCAAATGTAAGTTAAATTATTTTGTTGTTCTAAGAGAATACAAGTAAACTATGGGTACATTCTTTTCTTTTAATTCAATAGGACCCCACAAAAATGACTTCTGACTCTCATTGGTACACTATATACAGGTTAGCTAGAGACTACACTTAATGTACATAGCTCTCACTTTGGGGGAAGGGTGAGTACAGGGTTGTGAATTATTTTTGGGGGGACAAACTGGAACATTTTAAGATTTATGTTTTAACTAGTTGATTTTGGCTGCGTTGGTCAACTTATTCTGGTGGATTTGTAATTTTGTATTGATTGCATTTTTAAGGATTTGTCAAAAAAGCTATTGGGCAAGGGACAGAGGATTTTTATTACTGTTATATTAATCTACATAAATATATATATATATATATACACACAAACACACACACACACACACACCTGTGTGTGTCATATAGTTATTAACTAGCTTGTCCTGAGGGAAAGTTTTATTGGTTGAGAAGGGCTGTAATTACAGACTATGCATGCATAGGTCAATGCTTCTCAGCAAGAAACATTAAATAACTCTAGATGCTGGAGGAATACAGCTTTTGACCTTACACCTTACCCCACATTCAAGGTGTATGACAGCAATTCAGGGCTTGATCCTGCTTTCATTAGGTGTAAGGTCATTTTTGGCATTGATTTCAATGGAAGCAGAATCAGATCATATCTACACACCATGTTGTACATTACTGTTTTCATAAGCAAGTCACAGAGGATATGACACATTTTTATTTTCATGATTTTTCCCCCTCAAGGTTTTTAGTACCCCAATTAGTAAGCTGTATTTCTAGCAAATTGTGATTTGCAGTAAGTAATTGCAGTGTAGTGTTGTTTTTCCTATTGCCACTCACTAAACATGCACTTTAAAAACTAAATAAAAAAAATCCATACACACATTTTTTCTTGTTTGTGCCAGGAAGAGTGAAAAAGACAAGGAAGAAAACAAAAGTAACAACGTATTTCGTAATAACATTTCCATTTTTGTTGTAAACTGAAAAGGATTTACTACAAACACGTTATTTTCTTAGATGCTTATTGATTAACAGCATAAAGCTATTTTTAAGCATCTATATACATTTGACCACTGATTATTTATCTTGTACGAATAATTATCCATTTCATCATAATGAAGATGCCACTGTTACTTTACAAACCTCTTTGTAAGTCTCATTACAGGTGCAAGGCAAGGCCCAAAACTGATACTTTTAACCTTGTATCATAAATTTGATTCAATTTTAATGAGACACTATACCTAAGACAAGATCCCCTGTCCTCACCAACCCCATCAACACTTCCTAAAAGACAGATCTAAAGGTCATTATCTTGAAGTCATTATCAGAGTTGCTGAAAATGGAGTCACAGGTAACTAACTCACTCCATTCTGTGAATAGGATATTGTGACAGGGTCGGGCCAGATGGCTACAGGAGAGTAATAGAAGGCAGATATATTAGCCCTAGGTTAAATAGGTCCCTTTTCCCTGGGTAAGGTAACAGGGAAGGTTCCAGAACAATCAGGAACTTTCTGGAAACAATTAAGGCAGACAGGCTGATTAGAACACCTGTAGCCAATCAAGAAGCTGCTAGAATCAATTAAGACAGGCAAGCTAATCAGGGCACCTGGGTTTTAAAAAGGAGTTTGTGGAGTGCGTGCGAGGAGCTGGGAGCAAGAAGCTGAGAGTGAGCAGGTGTACTACTGGAAAACTGAGAAGTAGAAGCATTATCAGACATCAGGAGGAAGGTCCTGTGGGGAGAATAAAGAAGGTGTTGGGAGGAGGCCATGGGGAAGTAGCCCAGGGAGTTGTAGCTGTCACGCAGCTATTACAGGAGCCACTGTAGACAGCTGCAATCCACAGGGCCCTGGGCTGGAACCCAGAGTAGAGGGCAGGCCCGGGTTCCCCCCCATCCCCCTACTTGATACCGGAGGAGTTGAACTGGACTGTGGGTTCCACCAGAGGGGAAGGTCTCTGGCCTGTTCCCCGATCCACTAGGTAGATCAGCAGAGACTGCGGGGATTGTTCTTCTTCCTTTCCCCATGCTGACCAGTGATGAGGCTAACTGAGTGAACAGCCGATTTGACCCAGGAATGTGGCCAAACTGAGGGCTGCCGTGAACCTCTGAGGCGAGAAAATCCACCAATAAGCGCAGGATCCACCAAGGCAGAGGAGGAACTTTGTCACAATATGAAATAGAACACGTTTTATATAAATATTTTTAGGGAATATACAGAAGATCCAAATTCTGGCTACAGATCCATGCATGGAGATCCCATTTAAGTCAGTGGGAGACCAACATGTAGGGCCAAAATTTGTCCCTAAGAATTTTATTATTAAAAGAGTATGCTGCTCTTCCTCATCTGTCCTAGTAAGATCCATTTTCTACAGGCATCAGACACATGCATTTGATTTCTGTGCAATGACCTGCTGCTTCCACTTTTAAAAACATTTTTTAGATGCTGGTATTGCCATTGCTTTAAAACCTGTTTATAGTATCCATGTGAATTACTATTGAAACGCCAGCCTGCTAAAGGAAGGAACAAATAGGCAAATAAATTGTACCTGAACCCTCGTTGTCTTCCGTTCCTCATCATAAGGAAGTCAACCCCATTTCCATGCGTACATTTGAACTGTGTAACAGAGAGGGCAACATCCATTACCTTTGTCATTTGTATTGTGAATGGAATGAAAACATGGAGACATGGAAATTATTCCTATCCTCTTGTTCGGATTTACCATTTTTAGAAGAAGTCTGAAGTTTAAAATCAAAGAAAAAAAAGCTGCCAAAAGCTGGACTTAATACTAAGGCATAACAGATTTTGTTTCTGGCATTGTTCAATCAGCTACCTTACGGGAAAGCCACTCAGAAAGTGTTTTGACACCATGTTCACTGCCCACGGCCTTAACCAAAAGGCTTATTCCTAGTTGCCAAGTTTGCTACAGTGCAAAGTGCTAAAATTAATGTCAGGTAACATTTGTCCACATTTTGATGCTGTAAAGCATTTTGCAAATGCTACACATTCCATCTATCCTGGTATTTATAAGTTTGCCCATCATCACAATATCTGAGTGCTTTCCATAAGGAATAATCACAAAAATCTCTCTTCCCATCCTGCTGGCAGGAATAAGCTTAAAATTGTTAGGTTTATTTTTTGCTGTATATATATATATATATATATATATATATATATACATACATATACAGACACACACACACACACACACATATAGAGAGAGAGACTTGAATGCTGACTTGTTTGAGAGGGTCATTGTGGTTAAACTAAGTGGAAGAGATGAGGTTTTCATTTCATTCTGACCATTGTGGTTATTCCTATTTCATCTGGCATTGAGTTCCACAGTCTTGGTTTGTCTCCTGCATAATATCTACTTACTGGGGATAAGAGTCTTCCCTGTTTTTACAGAATTATATTCCAGTGGAATATAAGAGGTCACCACCAAAGGAAGAGAGGCAATCTCACAGGAAGTTAAGCCAACACCATAAAGGACTATGGAAATCAGCATAATGACCTTCAACCAGACTCTGTTCAATGGGGATCCTACATAAAGGGATCCGGAGTATGTACTCCCAGAAACATCTATTAGCAATGAGACGCTGCACTCAGGCGAATTTGTTTTGTCATTTGAAATTTGTTGAAAGGGCTCGAAAAAGTCCATTTTTTGAGAAAAGGTCAACACTTCAAAAAATTCAAAACGGGGGTAATCTCTTTGCCCAGTTTTATTTCCTGCTTGTGATAAAGTATTGTCAGCATGCCATCAGGACACTGGTTGTAGACAGATAACATGCTTCTTCTATCTTCTACTTCATAGAATCATAGAATATCAGGGTTGGAAGGGACCTCAGGAGGTCATCTAGTCCAACCCCCTGATCAAAGCAGGACCAATCCCCAACTAAATCATACCAGCCAGGGCTTTGTCAAGCCTGACCTTAAAAACTTTTAAGGAAGGAGATTCTGCCACCTCCCTAGGTAGCATTCCAGTGCTTCACCACCCTCCTAGTGAAAAAGTTTTTCCTAATATCCAACCTAAACCTCCCCCACTGCAACTTGAGAGCATTACTCCTCGTTCTGTCATCTGCTACCACTGAGAACAGTCCAGATCCATCCTCTTTGGAACCCCCTTTCAGGTAGTTGAAAGCAGCTATCAAATCCCCCCTCATTCTTCTCTTCCGCAGACTAAACAATCCCAGTTCCCTCAGCCTTGCCTCATAAGTCATGTGTTCCAGTCCCCTAATCATTTTTGTTGCCCTCCGCTGGACATTTTCCAATTTTTCCACATCCTTCTTGTAGTGTGGGGCCCAAAACTGGACACAGTACTCCAGATGAGGCCTCACCAATGTCGAATAGAGGGGAACGATCACGTCCCTCAATCTGCTGGCTATGCCCCTACTTATACATCCCAAATGCCATTGGCCTTCCTGGCAACAAGGGCACACTGTTGACTCATATCCAGCTTCTCGTCCACTGTAACCCCTAGCTCCTTTTCCGCAGAACTGCTCCCTAGCCATTCAGTCCCTAGTCTGTAGCGGTGCATGGGATTCTTCTGTCTTAAGTGCAGGACTCTGCACTTGTCCTTGCTGAACCTCCTCAGATATCTTTTGGCCCAATCCTCTTATTTGTCTCGGTCCCTCTGTATCCTATCCCTACCCTCCAGCGTATCTACCTCTCCTCCCAGTTTAGTGTCAGTTCAGGTACACCTTTGTTTCTGATATTATCCCCACCTGCCCAGGTAACCACCTCTGGTTTTTCTCTGGCTGATTTTTTTTTTAAATTAAATTGTATTGAACTCTAAACTTGACAGCCCATTAATAGGGATTTGCTCAGCAAGGCTTTTGTGGTGTTCCTAGCTGTCTTTGTCTTTTTTTTAAACCTTCCGCTGGTTGCTTGCAGGGAACTAGTTGGCTATCGAACCAGTGTTTGAGCCATTTCCCCTTAGTGCTGGAAGTTTTCATGTGTGAAATCTTCTATACCTCAGAAATTTGGGTCAGGCATGTATTAAGTCATAATTTTGATTTAAAATTTCCCTTCCATCAAGAACAATACATAAAGATGCACAATTTAAAGCCTCAGAGGAAGACTAATGGCATGGCATTACCAGGCATTCTTCCCCCTTCATTCATTCATCACCAAGAAATAAGTTCTGTGAGACACTGCATAGGGCAGCCTGGTTTTTCCAACCCTGGCACCAGCTTCACAGGCTGTTGTAAGACTGCAGAGGTATTCCCTCCGCCTATTTTTCTCTAGGATCAAAGTTACAATTCCAAGAAACTATTCATCTTTTTGCTACATAGACTGTCCACAATTTCAAAAAAAATGTCTTTTTTTCCGTAAACATCGCCAAAAAAAACATCTTACTCAGTTGATTGTAAGCAGAATACTGTGTATCAAAAGCTCTGTTATATCACTGACAGCAATGGCAATAATTATCCTCTACCCCCAAAATGTAACTCACAGAGACATATAGCATCAATCAGGCCTGCAAAAATGAAGGAGAACAGGACAGCTTACTCAATTCTGCAAGACAGTTACTACATGTTTTACAGTTCTAAATCTATCTTAATTTGACAAAACTGACTGGAATATTTTAGAAACACAGTATGAAAAAAGGACCAACCAATCAATAAATAAAAGCCCTTCACCCTCACTGGAACGTTGCACAACAAAATAAATTTTTGGAGGTGGGGAGTGCTCTACCTTAGAAACTTTGAATAAAGCTAGAGGCAAGATAACTGGACATTAGATTGAACCAATAATTTAATATAATGTAGCAAATTTCATGTTCCCACGTAAAGGATCAGGATGCTACTGAATTGTGAATGGTAACAAGTCTAACAAAGAACCTCTGCTCAATACTTTAGAGAACTATGGATTGCAACAATTCAATGTCTTTGGGACACTCAAGGCTTTTGACCCAAAATCTTGATTTACTTTGTAAGTAGTGATAGAGACTTTTCCCAAGATTTGAACCATTTCAGTCACTTTAATGTGTTGTACAAATACATACAAATACACCTCCTTTTCTCCAGAGGAGCTTACACTCTAAATGAAGTCAAAGACCAATCTACAATTTAAGATATCTGTGGGAAATAAAAGAAAGCAAAATAATATAATACTGTATTTGTCCTCTGTTTTTATATTTGCATAGCACACAGTACAACAGAGCCCTAACTGGGGCCTCAGAACACAACTGTAATATAAATAATTAATAATAATGGATTTGGGGGAAATGGGATCACTTTCAGCAATCTGACCTATTTCTAAGTTACCAAGTTATCTCTTATTTGTTTTTACATCAGATTCATGCTGTCTTTGTTACTGCAGTGGAAAGTGATATTGTTTGTTCTTTAGTTTTCATTTGACCAAGGAAAAAACAAAATCCAACAACACAATATCCTTGTTACTGCTTGCTCTGAAGGCAACACGTAGTTAAGAAGTGGACAATGTACTCCCCACTCAAGTTGTTTTGGTTTTAATACTTAATTTGTGTGTAATGGAAAAACTACACAACATAGTAAAGGAATAATCTGGTGAGTTTTTTGAACTCATAGGACATTGTTTTTTGATAATTTGCCAACTAGTGCAGGAGATTTATTATGCAAAGAGTATGCCAAAATGGCAAAAGCCTTCTCACTCAGCAAGACTATGAAAGAATCATTTTGTAGGATCAGTGTTACCGGCACTTCTATTGTATGTTAGGACTCTCTTTTGACATACAAAACATGTCTGTCTCCTGGAAATTTTCATCTCTTTACATTTCTGTGGTATAGAATATACTGTGAAGTCTTGTCTGTGCTGGCCACTGAATCATTTTGATTCATGTGAATAGGTTTAATTTATTATTTAATGTTAATACATTTATTGTTTGTGGTCAACACATTTTAAAATCTTTCTCTAGAGACTACGTGCAGTACCTCTAGCTATTATCATTACCAAAATAATATATATATTCTGTTATTAGGTTCACCGTTGTCACTATTATTTTGAAGCATAATATCAGCTTAACATTTTAAGTTAAATTTGAAAAATTCAAGCTATTTTTTAATACCAAAGCATTCAGTGTAAACTAGACAGGAAACATTCTCTGTAGAAGAACATAACATTTTTTGGGTTCTGTCTCAACATTTTACTTCTGTTTAAAAAAAAAACTACATCACCTTTGTAAAACTAAAATATATAACAACTTATAGCATATATAAAAATAAAAAGACATCCAGGACCAAAGTTTGCTGTTGACTAGATTCATATAACTGAAGGCAGACTTTGATGCACTGTATTGTTGTTGAAATATCTGATTAAATAGATATGATATAGGAAAAAAGATAGCTTTTGAAACTTGGACATTGACTGAGATTTTGTTCTCAAAGATTTTAACCCTTTCTGATTCACAATTTATAGCCAATGTCCCTAGTAATACCCCTTAGATCAGGGATTCCCAACCTGAGGTATGCAACCCCTGGCGGTACGCAAGACATCTCTGGGGGTTTGCAGGAGATATTGTGTAACAGTGGATTTTATTATTAATAATTTTATTTAATGCATTTTCATAATAGGCTACTCAATTGAAGCTTTATAACTCTGTGGGAATTTGTTATATAAAATATGTTAGTTAATTTACTTCAAGATGTTCCAATGAGAACACAGATACACAGAGATGCTGACTCACAGACCCCTCACCTCCAATCACTGTGCAGCGCGAGTTCAATTGCCCAGCAACTGTCCAGTCTAACTGAGCTCCGAACTTAGTCAGGTTTTTTTTTCTATTGTATATATCACACTATATCTGTATTTAACAGTGAAGTATGGACAGATGGTTAAATACAGGTAGTGTTAATAAGAACACTCAAAGTATCAGTGGTAAGAAGGATGGGGTATGCACACAGCTGGTCGATCTGAAAGGGGATAGACAATAAGAAACGTCTGGAAGCTCTGCCTTAGATGGTGCATTTCTACCCCATCTAATCTCCTACTGCAGGTTAACATGAAAACATATTTGGTTTTCCATGTTTTTATATAATATTTCCCCATCTTCTGCAGGTAAGAATGTACCTGATTTGAAATAGTAAATGTCCATGAAACAAAGACTGTTATCATGGTTACATGGATGCATTTTAAAATAAAATATTGTATACTTACTTTCACCTATGTACTACATAAAATTGCTGGTTATGATATATTAAGATTTTGTACTATTGATATATTCAGTGGTGACAGGTCCTTAATTTGATTACTAATGTTCTTCTAAATTATTCCATTTGATCAGAATCTGAAAATAACTGCACCAATTAAGAGTTCAAAATCCAGGGTACTTGGTGATATGAGCCACAAATAACATTCGGTATAATGCTGTTTTGTCTTGATAAGTTGAATTGGCCAAGTCAAAGCATACTGCCTTCCAAATATGCATCTCCCCAGATAAGATACATTTTTACACTAGCACTGAAGCTATCGTCTGTTCTATTTATTTATTTTGGAGGCTCTATTTTGTGCCACTATATAGGTCATCAGTTTTTATTTTTTTAAAAAGCTTATTTTCAGGGTTTATTTATTGGCTGGCTGTTCAAAACTGAACACCCCCCTAAAAGAGTAAAAAAAAAATCTAGATTTGAGTTTAAATTTTTTTTTAAATTTAAACCTTTCAAGCCCTTTAGAGATTGACAACATACAGTAAACACATAGTGCCACATTTTTAGAGATCACCTTTTGTGTGTGCAAAATCATCTCTGTGTGAAAACACAGTTTACATCCGCAAACTGGATTTGCTACCAGGTCTGCACACAGTTCCAACTGCATACAAAATTCTATTATTTATTTGTACAAATGAATGTCAGTACAAATTTGGCAGCTGGTTTGAGGCAATATAAATCCCTATATACATATATTAGGCTCACATTATAAAACTATGCTAGTATTCTAAGGAATAAATTATATTACTGTCAACATGAGAAGTTGCCTAGTTTGAAGTTTTTTATGGGGTGGGGGCGACATCAAAATGGCTTTTTTTAAAGGAAAATTTACAGTGTTGGAGCTTTTAGTAACTTAAAATTTGTGTGTCAATTTGCATGATAAACTAATTATTCTGAGATACTACAGTCTATCAACCCAATGATAAGGCTTTAATAGAGCACCTAAACAAAGATTTATTTTTAATACCTAGTCTCTGACCAGGGACTTTCTTTGCAGCAGAGAAAAGGAACAGAAAAGAGAAGCCTTTTGCAGAGGGTAAGGGTTTACAACATAGAAAACTGTACTAGTTTAATCTAAAATGTGAATTTAAACTGATTCCATTAAATTTCTGTGTGGATGCTATATTAGTTGTCCACACAGGGGTGTGCACTCTCTTATTCTGGTTTAAGAGTAGTTTAATTCGACAGGGAACAGGTTAACCAGGGGTTCTCAAAGTGGAGGTCAGGACCCCTCAGGGGGTCACGAGGTTATTACATGGGGGGTCACGAGCTGTCAAACTCCACCCCAAACCGCAAAGATTAGGACTTTTCAAGTTGGAAAAGAGACAACTAAGAGGGAATATGATAGACATCTATAAAATCTTGACTGGTGTGGAGAAAGTAAATAAGGAAGTGTTATTTACTCCATCACATAACACAAGAACTAGAGGTCACCCAATGAAATTAATAGGCAGCAGATTTAAAAGCAAACAGAAGGAAGTACTTTTTCACACAACACACAGTCAGCCTGTGGAATTTGTTGCCAGGGAATATTGTGAAGGTCAAAATTATAACAGGATTCAAAAAAGAAGTAGGTAAGTTCATGGAAGATAGGTCCATCAATTGCTATTATCCAGGATGGTAAGAGATGCAACACTATGTTCTGAATGTCCCTAGCCTCTGTTTGCCAGAAGCTGGGAATGGACGGGATAGGATGGATCACTCAATGAATGCCTGTTATGTTCATTCCCTCTGAAGCACTTGTTGGAAGCATTGGCCACTGTCGGAAGACAGAATACTGGGCTAGATGGACTATTGGTCTGACCCAGTATGGCCATTCTTATGTTTATACAAAACCAAAAAGTAATCTCGGTCCAGGGGAAAAAAACAGAAAAGCTGACATGAGCAGAAGGGAGGTAGTGAAACTTGGATCAGTGTGTTTCAATCAGCAAGGGGTTGGAGCAATGGATTACAGCTGAAAAAGATCTGGTCTACACTAGGAAATTAGGTCAGTATAACTACGTCACTCAGGGGTGTGAAAAATCCACACCCCTGAGTAACACATTTAAACCGACCATAGGTGCTGGAACTAGAAGTGCTACCACACACCTTGGCTTGAAGTGGTTTCCATCATATACAGGGTTTACAATTTGGTTTAATTGATCTCAGCACGCCCACTATACAAATTGCTCCAGAATCTCTAAAACTGACCTAACCCCCAATACAGACAGAGCCGCCACTTAAGGAGGTGGATTACCTACACCGACACGAGAACCCCTCCTATCGGTGCAGGTAACATCTTCACTGAAGCCCTGCAGCTGCATCGCTGCAGTATTTTAAATGTATACAAGCCCTGGCTCTTACCTCTCAGCTACCTGTCTGAGTGCTAATGGACAAGTCAAGTCATGACCCAAGTTACAATTACTTGCCCCCAGCTCAGCAACTCAACAGTCCCATGCTCTCTCTCTTAGTAAGAGGAGTTCAGTTCCCACAACAGTGCAATGGAGGACAGTAGGCCAAGGATATTATAAGATCAAGCCATAGTTTGGGGAAAAGGGAGTCTTAAAGCCTGGGCCCAGGCTTACAGTTATGGGAGAATGGGGAAAACGGCAGTTCAGCAAATTTGCAACTGTTGTTCACTATGTCATAAGTGCTGGCATATATGCAAGTGTGCAACAAGATAGTATTTTTAGAGAGAGAAAAGCTAAGCAACTAAAATGGAAAGATGGTTCATTATCTCCCAATTATTTCTGGTTTGGATGGAAAGCATGGGTGGAGGGTGAAACTTCCCCAGGGGAAGGCTAGCTCCTTGTCCCACCTCTTCTGCCCACAGCCCCCCACCCCCCCCACACACACTGTCCCAGACTCCGCTCCCGCCTGCCGCTGACTCGCCGCTCACCTCTTCACCCCCACACAAGATTCCCCCCTCCACTCACCTCCTCCCCTGCCCACCTGCTGCTCACCTCCTCACCCCCCCCGCCAGACCCCTTCCCCACCCGCCACGAGACTGCCCTCACCTGCCACACAGCTGGTTTACAGCTCAGCTCCTCACCCTGCTGCTGCCGCCACCCCTCCCCCCGCCATGAAACCCTTCCCCCTTTTCACCTTAAAACACTAATAACATTCCCCAAGGGAACTGAACAGGCAATAGCTATAGATCAATTGCCAGATGGATTCTCTTCTGTGTGGCAGGGAGTTCGGAGTCTACTGTATAGAGAGAGACGAAAAGCCAGGTTACCTGCACCAAGCTGAAGCCTAATCTCTCCTTTTGAAAAAGTGTTTGTCATTGACAGCCTGCTGCATTAAGGCAGTAGTTTAATAACCTTTCACACACAATTTCGTGCCAGACTCGTTTACTTAAACTGGGTTTGAATAAAACAACTAGATCAAGATATAAACTCACTGGCTATGTCAGCTCCTCCTTGAGCGAGGTTAGTCAAAAATACTTCTGCTGGGTACAGAGCATAACTGATGGTTCATTTGGAAACAGTTTTTAACCCCAATAACACATTCTCCTACAATATAAAACCCAGCTGAATGTGGCCAAAAGCTTCCTGGGCATTGGCAAATGCCTATTAAATGGCTTCATTACCACCTTAATGGCCCTTTAACAGTTTCAGTGATCTCTGCTACTAGGTCTCTGGAAGGCTTTTTCACGTGTGTAAAGTTAACTCAGAGATCCCCTCCCCTTGTCTCCGCATTCCGCGCCTGTGGTTGGCATCCTCACATACCTCGCGCCCCTTGGGGACGGGGGTGGTGAGGATGAGGGATGCAGCCAGCAGCTGTGGGGACCTCTGAAGGGGGTGGGGTGGACGAAAGGAGGAAGACTCTCCAGGCAGCAGCAGCAGCTGACTGTGGGAGCCTCCGAGAAGGGTCAGAGCAGGGAGGGGAAGAGGCAGGGGGGAGGGGCACCACGGCTCAGGTGCCAGGCAGTAGGGGCGGCTGTGTTAGGGCAGGAACAGCTTCCCCTTGCCTATTATACCCGCCACCCATGATGGAAAGCTATCTTTCCCATCGTGGACTAGAAACCAAATTCACCTATGGAGTTCCTTTGTGTAGTACAATGTAGGCACTAGTACATGAGTATGTGCACCAGGACAAGGGGCAGGTCAGTGGCCAACTAGATGATCCCTTAGGTGATACCAAAAGGAGAAAGGCCCCTTTCCTCTCACTTAAATTGAAAAGGCTACCTGCCCTTCACCTTCTATTTCATTACCTCTTCTGTCAGTCATTCTTTCTGTGTTTATGGCAGACTCTTAGCATTCAGGAGTTTTGTTGCTGCATTGTCCCCATTATGCAATATTGAATATTTCCTGTTTTCTCTGGCTGTGCAATCCACATGTTTTCCATTATTAGATGGCTGCAAAACAATATCTTTCAGTGTTCAGTTATTGTATCTGTAGAACGACATATACCCTATTTCTTCTCTACCTGTTACTCTGCAAATTTATTTTTAAGTGTAGCTCTGTATTTTAAGTGGGACGTTGTTTTATTGTTGTTGTTTTATTTATTGTGTGCATAGTCGTCTAGCCAAGCGATGGCATCTTCAGTGGCATGATGCATCACCGTCCGTGTTGCACCGCAGCTGCACAAAGGGCTGTCATGAAGGCCCCAGAGATACTGGTTGGCTGCACAGAGACCTTGCCCGGTCTGGAACCTGTTCAACAGGGACCGTTGGCGATGGGGCAGGTCAAAACCAAGCAGGAAAATTGTGGATCAGCAACGAGGGACTGGTTGGGGATTATAACAGATATCCATTCTCAACATCTTGGTGTGGCGGATGAGACCATAATGGGCGATGTGACAGCAAATGCGCAGAGGGTGGTTTTAAAAGGTCATTGTGCAGTGGCAGGCTTGCGTTGTTAAGCTGTTATTAAGGTTGTGTGTCACTTCCCATTATAAGACCCTGTTTTCAGTTGCTTATAACTAAGGCTACAATTTAGTCATGGGTATTTTTAGTAAAAGTCATGAATCATGGAATATTAGGGTTGGAAGAGACCTCAGGAGATCATCTAGTCCAATCCCCTGCTCAAAGCAGGACCAGGTCATGGGCAATAACCAAAAAGTCACAGCCCATGACCTATCCATGATTTTACTACAAATATCCCTAACTAGAGGAGAGGAGAAGGGGAGGTCCCAGGGCCCCACTGCCGCCGCTGCTCTGGAAGGGGGACAGTCCAGGGCCCCATCGCTGCTGCTCTCAGACCACTGCTCGGGAGCAGTGTCTGGGACCAGCTGCCTGGGGCTGCCCGAGGAGCTGCCAGTGCGGCTGACTCTGGAGCACCCCAGCTGGCCCTGGAGTCAGCCACACCAGCTGCTGCAGATTTCATGGAGGTCCTAGAAAGTCACAGGATCTGTGACTTCCGTGAAAGACTCACAGCCTTACTTATAACTTTGCCAACTTTGCTTTGGAGTAGGGACCTGAAATTTGGCATAGGGTGGCCTGTGTGACAGGGATATGCCTTTTACAGTCCCCATGAAAATTTGCCCAATTTTGACTAAGTAGACTTGCTACCGAGCCACAGCTCAATTCCCCAGTGACTCCATCCACACTGAGCATGTGGAAAAAATAACATATGGTCATGTAATTAAAGACTAACATAATGCATCCACAGGACGTGGGAAATAAAGGTTACACAGGCAACATTAATTCTGACAGTTCCTAATTTTTGAGTGCTTGACTTTGTTAAAAGACCATTATTCAGGTTGCATAGTTTCTTTTGGCGTGATTTTTAAACACGTCTAACTGTATTTTATATAATTACACAATAAACCTTAATGACTATTACTGTCCTTTTGGGAAGTATTCATGCTTCACTAAAAGTTAAAAGGATATTATATAACAAAAATGCACACTCAAGTTATGTTAAAGTTTTGATTTAAAGCCACAAAAACAAAGAAATTCAGGTTCACAGTTTAAACTTTGTGCTACATTTAGCATACCCCGAGTGATTCCCTGCACACTTTTGTAACCAATGTTAGAGTGCCCTTTAATAATTATTAATATGGTATCTGGACCTGTCACTTTTGTGTTGTTTCTGTTCCATTCTGAAATTTACATTACACCCAATCAGTCTGTTTGGGTGGCAGAACCTAGCCACATGGGGAAAGAGGGAGGAAGCCCTTGCTAATAGTCTCCCAACTGCTTACAGACCAAGTGGCCTTATCAGCTCTATCTTATTCTTGCGTGGAGCACTGAAGCCAGTTTGAACAGGATGGGTCAGAGAGTACCAGACAGAGTCCCCACAGACAAAGGAGCATCTGGTTTTGCTAAGAGAACTTAAGTTGGTTCAATCCTGTTTCTCTATCTTAGGAGGAAAGCCTGTTTAATTTAGTTAGTGGTTAAGTGTAAGATTACATGAGACTAAATATGCATGTTGGCTGTTTGTTTTAAAGTTCTTTATTCCAAATGCTAAATAAAAATACTTCATGTTAAGAAGGGGGTTGGTCAATCTCATTTGTCACAGATTCCTGAAGGGAAGAAATGTAGGTGCCTGAAATCTTGTCAGACCGTAGAGTGATAGGCAGTTGTTACACATAAGGTAGTGTATCCAGGTCCTGATCTAAGAGATGAATAATCACAAGATTACATACCGAGACGGGTCAGGGCTTCTCATCTGAGGGGGCACATTCAGAGAGACCAAAAAGGGGCACCAAGCTAACACCATAACTTTGTATATCAGATTTATTGGCATATGTGCCAACATAGACACGTACAACTGCAATGCATCCAAACTCCTAGTATTCCATTTAATAACTTACCACAGTATTGTCCACCTCCAAAGGGTTAAAAAGAACCAAACACCTTTAAAAGCTATTTAAAGCAAAAATGGATTTTAGTCAAAATATTTAGGTGTGAGCAATATTTCATAACCAAGGCATAAACTTCGAGACAGGGCTTTAAAAATAAAACTGCTGACAAGTCCTCAAGTATGGAAATGAAAGACACAAAAAAGGGGCATAATCCAGCTTCCTTGATGCAATAGAACCGTATCTGTAATTTTTCTACAGCACTGCATATCTCTGGGGCAATGTCCTTTGACTTGGAATTCCGTGCTTCGCCAACTCCTATTGGCCAATGCAGTGCAACCGCACTTTTGAGAAAGGATTAGTGCTAGTCAAACTACAATATGTCCAGCCTGCAGGAGAGAGTGGATGCAAGCTCTTTGCACGCTACCTTCTTTACACACTCATTCAGGGCCCCTTATGTGTGGTAACATTTCATCACAATGGAGTGTATTAGGTTTCAGCCACTCCTGCTATTAGACTATGTCTACACTACAAAATAAGTCGACCTATGTTAGGTCGACTTCAGCCCCCACAGTAATTAATGCGGGAGCGGATGTCCATGCTACCTTTCTATCGGTGGTGTGTTCCCTCATCAGGAGCGCTTCCACCAACTGAAGAGGAGCAGTGTGGGTAACTCCATGCAGCTCTCCCCCAGGAACCCAGATGCTCCCTGAAGCTTCTTGCCTTCCCACGCCCAGCTGGGAGCTGGGGGTGGGGGGGGTAAGAACTGCCTCGGGCTTCTCGTCTCAGGCACGGAGATCCACACCGGAAGTCTGGTCGGAGCAGTGATCCGGGGGGGGGGGGGTGCAGGCAGCAGGGCTCTCAGTGGGGACCTCAGGTGGCAGCCCAAACCAGGACCCTGGGCAGCCCAGCTTGGAGCAGATACTGCACAGCACCCAATGTACAAAATTCAGTGTCTACCCAGACACTGCGTCGCTCTAAATCCACTGACATAAGCCCTATGCCTCTATGGTGTGGCTGGGGCCACTCCGGCCGGCGGGCCCGGGAAGGCTGGGGCCGCTCCGGCCGGCCGGCCCGGGGTTAATGATTAAGGTGAGGTAACCGGTAAGACTAATGCTTACTAATGCTTTAATATTTTACATCCCCACTGTTAAACCTGTTAAACTTAATGCTGCACATTGACAGGTAAATTGGACCATATGCATAGCAAGGAACATTAGAGTTATGAAACTAAAGTATTTAAAATGTACAGAAATGAACAGTTAAAAGAAAATATGAGAATTTCTGAATGACACCGTTCATACAATCTCATAAATAAATATGCACATCTACCCTTAATTTAAGGGTAACAACATTTGTCTCTCTTTCCCCTGTACATTTCTATGTTTGCTAATACGGAAGAGTGAGAGGGTAACCCTACAAAGAAACAAAAAATGGCCTACTGGCAGCATAACCTCTTTCACTGATTTGTCACCTGATGAATAAGCCTAGCCTTTAGTCATCAGTATTAAAGCAAGACTCAGCTCTCACAGGTTTTCCCACAGATTTTATTTTCCCCAATTCATCAGCTAGAGAGCATGATGCTTTCCCTAAGCTTTCAATTTATTGTCAGATGTCTCTCAATAGAGCTTTCCAAGTAACGCTCTTCTCATTTACAGTAATTACATTTTAAAGACCTACTTTAGTTTCATTTACCCTGCAATCATAAAGGAGATTTTAAAATTCTATGCCCGTATAACCTCACAGAGCTAGGATTTCCAGTATGTTTGTATTTATCTTTAGCATAAGCATATAATTCAGCTCATTCTTAACATGACTGACCATTTAAAAATCCAATCGTTGTATCCCTGTATTTAATTACCAAATATTTATAAAATTCCTAAACAAACTCCTGTACAATTTGAGAAACCCATGGCAACCCAAAAGCCTAGAATGTCTGTATCTTTACCAATTTGAAGATAATGACGACGTTGCAACATAAGGAAATCACAGTATTGTATGTGAGTAAATTTACCATCCCAAAGGAAACTTCTGCAATGCTTCTCTGAGTTAAAAATTGCAAAGGATTAGGGAAAAATTCTGCAAATCCATACTCGCATGAATAGATAGTCCTTATTCACATGACTTATTTATTCATTGACTTCAATGGGACACCTCCTGTAGTAAAGTCTATTTGTGTGAGTAGGGGTTAAGCAGTCTGGGCAATTATCTATAATACAAAATCTTCTAAACAAAAATATTTATTAGAAACTGCACAACGAAAACAAACACCATGTAACTCAAATATTAATAATAAATTAAATGAAATTATTTTAAACAGTTTTAGTGCTGTTTTTAACCTCCACACCAACAAAAATATCTTCACTTCAGTTTTACAGAGATTTACTATACTGTGTTTTAGTAATGTTTTATGCCAGTTCTTAGTACTAACTTTTGCTTTGTATTGAAAAGTTTGATCAAGGTTGAAATGAAACAATTAATTCTTCTTCCAGCTGTGATTCTAGAAGATACAACAGGCTTGCAACTACTAGCACATACTAGCACATACATAACACAACACATATTTGTCTCAGTTACACAAGAAAATTAAACACAAATGTTCTACAGTTAAAAAAAAGATTAGAACCAATACAAACACAAATGTCTTCCTTTCATCTAATTTACTATTATGTTTATGTTAAAAGAACAAACAAAATTACTTACTAGTATCTTAAATTCAACTATATGTGATTTTATCTCCCAAAATTCACTAAGGTCTAAATTCCATGGGAGCTCACTTATTGATTCATGTTAGTAACAAAGTAACCTTTCTCAACAATTCATGTCTACTATTTCTTCCTTTATGACAGGTTTCAGAGGAACAGCCGTGTTAGTCTGTATTCGCAAAAAGAAAAGGAGTACTTGTGGCACCTTAGAGACTAACCAATTTATTTGAGCATGAGCTTTCGTGAGCTACAGCTCACTTCATCAGATGTTAACATCTGATGAAGTGAGCTGTAGCTCACGAAAGCTCATGCTCAAATAAATTGGTTAGTCTCTAAGGTGCCACAAGTACTCTGTTTCTTCCTTGCAGCTCTCAATACCTTCACCTGGTCTGCTTTGTTAATTGAAATCGGACTTCTGATTCATGTGCAAAATAATACGAATGGTACTAAATTAAGTTTTTGTTCAATTTATAAAATTCATGTCAAATTATTGTTCTGTAGTATGCTCTCACACCTGCTAATAAAGGTTTACAATTGGAAATTATCAACTGAATTATTATTCTCCAATGTTTATATGAAATTTGTCATTTCAAATTAATATTTTGTTATATACACAAAGATGTAAAATATTATAAAATGTAAACCATCTTATCTGAGAACCCTTGTTTATTGATACTATAGCTGAAAATTTTTGCACAGAATTTCCTGCCTTGAATACTACTCATTCATGAATACATATCATTCAGAAACTGTAAGAATTGATCTACTGAGTGCCACAGAACAACAGAAACTGTATCAGAGTATATAATTTGGATCTTAGTAGAAACAGAACCACAACCGACTTTCGTGAAAATTGAGACAGACACGTATATGTTTGGTAGATATAGTTGTTTGCTATGGCAACTGAAAGTTTAGCTCACAGATCTGACTAACCTTACTAGCCCATCCACTATGTATTTATATTTGAGATGCAACCCATACAAATAAGTCCCCAAATCCCTTGCTTTGCCAGATGCCACAGGAACTCATAAGGTGACATCAACACATTAGCTCCAGGATCAGAGCATCGTACAAAGCAAAGCACTTGGGTTTATGCAGTCAGAAAACAATTTCACAGGCTCTGGTAGCCAACCACAAAGTATGGGCTGTATGGAAAAAGCCAAGAAACCTAAAATCCCCCATCATACGCTGGGTTCTTCCCCGGAAGTACAGGTAGCAATTAATGATTATGAATTCAAAATTTGCTTTCTACAAATAGTTTCAATAGTCACTTACAACTTGCTGTTTCTGCTAACAATCACAGTGGCCAACTTTCATGCAGCAAATAAGCACCATGACTTTCACAATAAGCCAAAAATCAAGCTAATCCCATTTCAAAACAAGGCTAAAACAAGCCAATCCCTAAGAACTCCAACACTCTGTGTGACTAGATCCCACCCCAGTGTGCAGTCTGGGACTGTGGTGGGCCTGCTGTGCACCCGACTCTCTCCCCACCTTGCCCCTGCTCGCCTCCCCTTTCCCTGCTTGCCAGGAGCCAATCAAAAAAAAGAAGCAACAAGCTACAAGCCACAAACTAGCCAACAAAGCAACTCACAAGCAAATTAAGCCAAAAACCTATAAAGAACAAGGGAATATTCTTATTCTTACATGGTAAAATCCTGTAGTTGTTAATAAAGGGAAAGTTTCAAGAAGCCAGCTCTATGGGAATACAAAAACCAGTAAATTTAAAAAAAAATGTACAGAATGATGCACTCTGGATTCCCAGAACAAAAAATTATTCATACTGATTGAGCCACAGATGTGACCGTATTAAAAACACACCAACCAGGAAACACAGCACCAAACAGCAAATTAACAAATGGAAGCAGTAAACGGGTAAACAGAAGCAGTAAAGAAAAGTAAGGAGTAAGAATGGTAGTTTCCTTCTTCAATGGTTTAAAAGAGCAAGTAAATCACATTATTAGTAATAACTTGACAGTATTCCTTTAATCTTGTTCATTCATGTACACAGGATGAAAGTGTGCATCGTCTGAACAGAACTTGTACTCTTTAAAAAACTTTCACTACTGACCCTTCAGAGTCATCTATATTTTAAAATGTCTGGCTCCAAATATGCAAAAGACAGGATGGGTTAATAAAGTTTAATTATGCAGGAAGGAAGGAGCATCTTTGTAATTCTCAAAGATGAACATAATACCCTGTGGTGAAATGGCTCTATCTGATCTCTAACGATGAAATCCTTCAAACATAACTCATTATGGTAAAGATGCAGACAATCCTAAATCAGCTATAAAATACAAAAATCAAACAACATGTCTCAAGTCATCACTTAACTCTAGGACCAGATCCTGTATGCTTTTACAGTGTTGTGACTTCCTTTTGTGAGGAGGAAAAATTCTGTGCATGGTAGAAAGTTCCAACTACGTTCTATCTCCTTGCTGAAAAACAGCAAGATGCATATCTGGCAATGGAAAGAGGTCCAAGAGACAGAGGGAAGTATTTGTAGGAAGGGAAGCGGGCACAACCCTATTCATGTGACATGTTTTGCATCGAGCCTCATCCTAAGGACTGCAGGTAAGCACACAAAGAAAAGGAGGACTTGTGGCACATTCGAGACTAACCAATTTATTTGAGCATGAGCTTTCGTGAGCTACAGTTCACTTCATCAGATGCATTCAGTGGAAAATACTATGAGGAGATTTATATAAACACAGAACATGAAAAATGGGTGTTATCATACACACTAAAAGGAGAGTGATCACTTAAGATGAGCTATTACCAGCAGGAGAGCGGGGGGAGGGAGGGAGGGAGGGAGGGGAGGAGAAAACCTTTTGTAGTGATAATCAAGGTGGGCCATTTCCAGCAGTTAACAAGAACATCTGAGGAACAGTGAGGGGTTGCGGGGGGGGGGAATAAACATGGGGAAATAGTTTTACTCTGTGTAATGATCCATCCACTCCCTGTCTCTACTCAAGCCTAAGTTAATTGTATCCAGTTTGCAAATTAATTCCAATTCAGCAGTCTCTCGTTGGAGTCTCTTTTTGAAGTCTTTTTGTTACAGTATTGCAACTTTTAGGTCTGTAATCGAGTGACCAGAGAGATTGAAGTGTTCTCCAATTGGTTTATGAACGTTATAATTCTTGACATCTGATTTGTGTCCATTTATTCTTTTACATAGAGACTGTCCAGTGTGACCAATATACATGGCAGAGGGGCATTGCTGGCACATGATGGCATATATCACATTGGTAGATGTGCAGGTGAACGAGCCTCTGATAGTGTGGCTGATGTGATTAGGCCTTATGATGGTGTCCCCGAATAGATATGTGGGTACAGTTGGCAACGGGCTTTGTTGCAAGGATAGGTTCCTAGATTAGTGGTTCTGTTGTGTGCTGTGTGGTTGCCGGTGAGTATTTGCTTCAGGTTGGGGGGCTGTCTGTAGGCAAGGACTGGCCTGTCTCCCAAGATTTGTGAGAGTGATGGGTCATCCTTCAGGATAGGTTGTAGATCCTTGATGATGCGTTGGAGAGGTTTTAGTTGGGGGCTGAAGGTGATGGCTAGTGGTGTTCTATTATTTTCTTTGTTGGGCCTGTACTGTAGTAGGTGACTTCTCGGTACTCTTCTGGCTCTGTCAATGTGTTTCTTCACTTGAGCAGGTGGGTATTGTAGTTGTAAGAATGCTTGATAGAGATCTTGTAGGTGTTTGTCTCTGTCTGAGGGATTGTATCGTAGAGCTTGGCTGTAGATGATGGATCGTGTGGTGTGGTCAGGGTAAAGCTGGAGGCATGTAGGTAGGAATAGCAGTCAGCAGGTTTCCGGTATAGGGTGGTGTTTATGTGACCATCACTTATTAGCACCGTAGTGTCCAGGAAGTGGATCTCTTGTGTGGACTGGTCCAGGCTGAGGTTGATGGTGGGATGGAAATTGTTGAAATCATGGTGGAATTCCTCAAGGGCTTCTTTTCCATGGGTCCAGATGATGAAGATGTCATCAATATAGCGCAAGTAGAGTAGGGGCGTTAGGGGACGAGAGCTGAGGAAGCATTGTTCTAAGTCAGCCATAAAAATGTTGGCATACTGTGGGGCCATGCGGGTACCAATAGCAGTGCCGCTGATTTGAAGGTATACATTGTCCCCAAATGTGAAATAGTTATGGGTGAGGACAAAGTCACAAAGTTCAGCCACCAGGTTAGCCGTGACATTATCGGGGATACTGTTCCTGATGGCTTGTAGTCCATCTTTGTGTGGAATGTTGGTGTAGAGGGCTTCTACATCCATAGTGGCCATGATGGTGTTTTCAGGAAGATCACTGATGGATTGTAGTTTCCTCAGGAAGTCAGTGGTGTCTCGAAGATAGCTGGGAGTGCTGGTAGCGTAGGGCCTGAGGAGGGAGTCCACATAGCCAGACAATCCTGCTGTCAGGGTGCTGTCAGGGTGCTGTCGGTAAGCACATGGACACTTTTGGGTAATTTTAATAAATCACTCTTCTTTCTCCCTGCCACACAGTTATATTTATGAAATTACTGTTTCAGTAGGGTGTAAAATAAGTTATGATGAGATACTGCTCAGGTAACCTACAAAAGATAACATCTCAAACTGGAAAAAAAACCTACACCAGAATATGTGATTGTGACAAACGTCTAGATTTTCTCTTTTAAATTTTGAACACTGGTCAAACACAATCCCATTTTTCAAGGTTAGAGAATTGCTCCAGGTTCCAAAGTGGCCTCTTCAAAATATAGTGGGGCAGGCCAAGGAACGATCCTCTCACAAACAGTTTTCATCAGCCAATAGAACTGTCCGTGTGCAAGGAAGATCACATGCCACAACCTTTTAAGTAGTACTGCAGTAATGACATTCCCCCGGAGACTCTGCTCCAAGCACAATGCCACTGGGAGCTCCAGCTAGGACAGGGCACCCCCATGCCTCATGCTATTGAGAGCTGGGTCAGAAAGGCACAATTTATTCTAAAATGATGCAGCTTTCTCACTGAGATGGCAGTTAGCAGTTCTAATTTTAATCTTGCTTACACCTGTATTGCACTGTGTAACTGTACTGCACCACTGATTTCAATACAACTATTCCTTATAAATAAGTTGCTATAGAAAACGATAAGTGTGAAAATACTAGGCCTTACTCTACTCACACTTGGGTCCAGTAGTTTCACACTTATCGTTTCCTACAGCAACTGTAACTCACCCATGTTGCATATAAAATTATCATGCACACCAGTACAAATATATATTACAGCAGCCTTGCAAGTTTCTACTCACTATAGGCAAATTTTTCTTTTTGGGTGGGGGTTGGTGGGTTTTTTGGGACAGGTGGTAGTTTTATGAGTATCAGTTTACTCTGTTCTGCATGGGGTCTTTTGCTGCCTTCATCACTATACAATCCCAAGAACCTTCCGGTCGTGCATTAAGTGATATAGTATTTGTCATGTACACGTAAGGGGACTGTTGCCTCCTTACTAACATTCAGTGGGGGTATTTTGGTTGACTAGCTCCCAGTACTAAAAGGGAAAGGGTCTATGGGAAACCAGGACTCTGAGACCGATAGTCCCCAGGAACAATGGGGAGAGGCCAATGCTCCAGGTCAGCCTGAATGACAGGGCGAGCATGCTAATCAGAGAGTCAGCAGGCCACGGAGGTCCCGTCCTCTGTGTGAGCTGGAATTGCCTGGGTCAGACAGAGTGGGGCCGAGCTAAGGAGAAAGCAGGGGCCCAAGCTAAGCTGGGGAGCAGAGCTGGGCCAGATCCAGAGAGAGCAGACCCTGTCCTGGGAGCAGAGCTGCAGCCCCAAAGCTAGAGGCACAGCCCAGAGAGAGCAGACCCGTCCTGGGAGCAGAGCTGCAGCAACCAGAGGGGCCAAAGAAGCAGCCCAGGGAGCTGGAGGCAGAGCAGCAGCAGTGCTGAGACAGAGTGGTGGAGCTGGGGCTGGAGCAGTCCTGAGCTGGCTGTGGTGAGCAGCTGGGGAGACCGAGGGGGACCCTGGGCAGCGGGCCCAGCACAGGGAGACGCCTTAGCCAAGAGGCTCTGCGGGCCAGGCTTGGATTGTAACTCCAACACGGCAGGGGCGACACTGGGAAGAAGGGTCCTACCACCTAGAGCCTGAGAGCGTGTGGCCACCACCAGAGCAAGTGTCCAACCCACAGCATCCCTACAGCACAGCCAGGGCCTGAGGAGGAGGCCTGGGACCTACAAGGAACAGACTGTGAACTGCCCGGACATTCCAGAGATATAGTTTGTGATGTTCCCTGCCACAGAGCGGGTTGATGTGTTTCCTTTAACCTTTCCCATTTTCCCTTATTCTTTTTAAAATTAATTGTTGATTAAATAACTTGCATTTGCTTTAAATTGTATGTAATGATCAGTGGGTCAGAGAAGTGCCCAGTGCAGAGAGAGTACCCCGGAGTGGGGACACCCTAGCCCCTGTCCTAGGCGACCACAGCAGGGTTGGGGGTTGAGCCCCTCAGGAATCCTGGGCCCAGCCTTGTTGGGGTTATGAGGACTCTGCCAGACAGGAGAGTGGAAGGGGAGTCCTCAGATCCTTTCGCTAGCCCACTTCACCGGGGTAGTGCAGAAGCCAGGAAAGTTCCCCACAAGAGCGGGACTATTCCCCCGCTTACATACAGTTTGATCTGTCTCTGATCCTGTCCACAGAATGTGAATTGTGTGTGCAGTGTCGCATTGTGTGTGTGTTTGTGGGTCTTTTTGTTTTAAATAGGTACAGCCTTTATATTATTTAGTGGAACCACATTATTTTCTGTTAAGGAAAAAATGAGGACACTGTACAATGTATAGTATTTCTCTGTAAATGCCATATTTCTGGATGTTTATTGTAACCACAAAGGGTAACATTAGCAAGATCACGACACTTTATTTTGCTTTTCTGCACTGTCTTATTTATATAGTATCCTTGGGTTAGCACTTCTCAGTAACTCAGTAAGTTTAACAGTGTTTAACAGTAATTAGAAGCAGTCGTTTTTATTGTATAAAGAAGGATGTCAGCACTACTTTTGTGAATCTGGCAGTACTCTACTTCTGGTAGCATGTTTGCACAGCTGCACAGAACCCTGTCTGAAAAAATAAAACAAGAGTTTTGAAAAACAAAGCAAGTCCCACTAATATTATCTAATATCTGTTAATATACATTTTATGCTCTCCTTTTCATTCTAAACGACAAAAACATTACAGGTTTATTAATCATCTAAAACTAGCTGCTGAGGTTGTTTTGTCTGAAGTGTTACTGTAAATCCTAACTTGATTTACAGTATTTCAAAAATATTTTAATACCCCATTAGTTAGCAAAAGGCACTGTGCGACTCTTAAATCCTCACTACCTAATTTGGAGTTCGACATTACATTTATGATGATCAAACAATACAGTTTAAAAAAAACCTAGAACAATCTCGGTAGCTTCTGCAAACTCTGACTCCAACAAAAGATAATGAGATAAACTCAAATACAACAAACATATTGGGATCTCCTCCATTATTTTCCTACCTCTACTCAGTTCTCAGATGCATCTGCAGTAGGTGCCTGGAATTCAATGTGTGCCTATAATGGTGTGAGTTTCTTTGGGACAGTTAGAAATTTATGAGGATGGTGCCCATGGCACTGGTGGCTTAAAGCTGGGATTACACAGCCCTGGTCATTGTCTACTAGTGCTATAGGGAGCCTGAAGAGAGGGGGGAAGGAGAAGACAATAAAAAATGTAGCGAGAAAAGACATTAGGTTACAGATGGGAGAAAAAGGGCATCAGTTAGTCAATAGACAATGCGGGGGGGAAGGGGGGGGTGAGAGAGTGACCAAAAGGAGAGGAAATAAATAGCTGAAAAGGACACAGACATATACATACACTGAGAAGAGGAAGAAAAAAAATCATTACTGCCAAGAGGAATCATTCTTGAAAAACAATTACATTCAAAGTAATTTGACAGGACAAGGATACGAGAGGTTGTTGTAGGACAGCAGATAACTAAGCATACAAAATTTGCTTTAGAAAGAAGTAAGCAGCTGCAATGAACACCAGAGTGGATACAACAGTTCCAAGTGCAAATATACCTATCTACCCCATAATGTAGCCTCATTTGGGGCATAAGTAGTATAATGCTGGTCCTGCTACTAGGACTAGCAAAGACATCAGAGACTGACTTTATTGCTATCAAGAAATAGCTTTTATCATGAAATGTGCATATTTGGGTGAGGTTACAGGAAGAGGCCCATACCAGCAAGTAAAGAAGTTCAAATGCAGAATGCTGAACAGCTGTATTATGGAATGCTGATCACCATTTAGAGTTACTCAAGTTGTTGTTGTTGTTTTTAAAAAAAGCTATTTGCCAACCATTACCAAACAAATATTTCTCCCAAATGCAAGACGTTGTCTGCCCATGACTTACACATCTACTACCTTAAAAAAAGAAAGAAGATTCTCTACTTTAGTACCAATTCTAGCTGCTATATTTATATTATACTTAATATTTTTATTCATACTAGCTCTCTCTTTCTTACTGGTATTTTTCACATTTTGACATATTTTGAGGTTTGAGTCAGATTTGTGATCTCAGTTCAAAACTTCTTTAACTGATTTTAGTCATTACTTAAGTGAAGACTTTAAATCCATTTCAACTTTCTGGGATTCTCTTGACTATTCTGAAATAATTTCTTTCATCCAGTGTGCCAGAAGACCAATACAGCCAAAAGAGATAAATCTGAAAATTTGCTATAAATTCAACACGAGTAGATTTTGGACATCACAAAATGCAGTGCATGGTATCACATTATTTTATTTTTCTTCTAAGACTACCTAATACTGCTCCATATAAACATATGAATTATTACAGGCTATCCAGCCATCTTTAAATGGGTGCTTTGCATTTGATATCTAGCTATAGAAGGAGTCCAGGAGAGTTGGCTGTATTTCAAGGAATCCCTGTTGAGGTTACAGGGACAAACCATCCCAATGTGTCGAAAGAATAGTAAATATGGCAGGCGACCAGCTTGGCTTAACGCTGAAATCCTAGCGGATCTTAAGCATAAAAAAGAAGCGTACAAAAAGTGGAAGGTTGGACATTTGACCAGGGAAGAGTATAAAAATATTGCTCGGGCATGTAGAAATGAAATCAGGAGGGCCAAATCGCACCTGACGCTGCAGCTAGCGAGAGATGTCAAGAGTAACAAGAAGGGTTTCTTCAGGTATGTTGGCAACAAGAAGAAAGCCAAGGAAAGTGTGGGCCCCTTAATGAATGAGGGAGGCAACCTAGTGACAGAGGATGTGGAAAAAGCTAATGTACTCAATGCTTTTTTTGCCTCTGTCTTCACGAACAAGATCAGCTCCCAGACTGCTGTGCTGGGCATCACAACATGGGGAATAGATGGCCAGCCCTCTGTGGAGAAAGAGGTGGTTAGGGACTATTTAGAAAAGCTGGACGTGCACAAGTCCATGGGGCCGGACGAGTTGCATCTGAGAGTGCTAAAGGAACTGGTGGCTGTGATTGCAGAGCCATTGGCCATTATCTTTGAAAACTCATGGCGATCGGGGGAAGTCCCAGACGACTGGAAAAAGGCTAATGTAGTGCCCATCTTTAAAAAAGGGAAGAAGGAGGATCCTGGGAACTACAGGCCAGTCAGCCTCACCTCAGTCCCTAGAAAAATCATGGAGCGGGTCCTCAAGGAATCAATCCTGAAGCACTTACACGAGAGGAAAGTGATCAGGAACAGTCAGCATGGATTCACCAAGGGAAAGTCATGCCTGACTAATCTAATCGCCTTCTATGATGAGATTACTGGTTCTGTGGATGAAGGGAAAGCAGTGGATGTATTGTTTCTTGACTTTAGCAAAGCTTTTGACAGTCTCCCACAGTATTCTTGTCAGCAAGTTAAAGAAGTATGGGCTGGATGAATGCACTATAAGGTGGGTAGAAAGTTGGCTAGATTGTCGGGCTCAAAGGGTAGTGATCAACGGCTCCATGTCTAGTTGGCAGCCGGTGTCAAGTGGAGTGCCCCAGGGGTCGGTCCTGGGGCCGGTTTTGTTCAATATCTTCATAAATGATCTGGAGGATGGTGTGGATTGCACTCTCAGCAAATTTGCGGATGATACTAAACTGGGAGGAGTGGTAGATATGCTGGAGGGGAGGGATAGGATACAGAAGGACCTAGACAAATTGGAGGATTGGGCCAAAAGAAATCTGATGAGGTTCAATAAGGATAAGTGCAGGGTCCTGCACTTAGGACGGAAGAACCCAATGCACAGCTACAGACTAGGGACCGAATGGCTAGGCAGCAGTTCTGCGGAAAAGGACCTAGGGGTGACAGTGGACGAGAAGCTGGATATGAGTCAGCAGTGTGCCCTTGTTGCCAAGAAGGCCAATGGCATTTTGGGATGTATAAGTAGGGGCATAGTGAGCAGATTGAGGGACGTGATCGTCCCCCTCTATTCGACATTGGTGAGGCCTCATCTGGAGTACTGTGTCCAGTTTTGGGCCCCACACTACAAGAAGGATGTGGATAAATTGGAGAGAGTCCAGCGAAGGGCAACAAAAATGATTAGGGGTCTGGAACACATGACTTATGAGGAGAGGCTGAGGGAACTGGGATTGTTTAGTCTGCAGAAGAGAAGAATGAGGGGGGATTTGATAGCTGCTTTCAACTACCTGAGAGGTAGTTCCAGAGAGGATGGTTCTAGACTATTCTCAGTGGTGGAAGAGGACAGGACAAGGAGTAATGGTCTCAAGTTGCAGTGGGGGAGGTTTAGGTTGGATATTAGGAAAAACTTTTTCACTAGGAGTGAAAAAACACCGGTGGTGAAACACTGGAATGCGTTGCCTAGGGAGGTGGTGGAATCTCCTTCCTTAGAAGTTTTTAAGGTCAGGCTTGACAAAGCCCTGGCTGGCATGATTTAATTGGGGATGGGTCCTGCTTTTGAGCAGGGGTTGGACTAGATGATCTCCTGAGGTCCCTTCCAACCCTGATATTCTATGATTCTATGCATTGGAAACAAATGGGTTATGGACCAATATTATGCAACAGTCTCTCTGCACTCATAAAAACAACAAGGAGCCTGGTGGCGCCTTAAAGGCTAACAGATTTATTTGGGCATAAGCTTTCGTGGGTAAAAAACCCACTTCTTCAGATGCATTCTTCCATGCATCTGTAGAAGTGGGTTTTTTACCCATGAAAGCTTATGCCCAAATAAATCGGTTAGTCTTTAAGGCGCCACCAGATTCCTCATTGTTTTTGTGGTTACAAACTAACACGGCTATCCATCCGATACGCTGCACTGATAATGCACTTCACAACACACCCAAACCTCACAAGCAAATTTGCTAATTTGAATTCATAATCCCCACTGATGAACATGCCAGAAACTAAGCTTCCTCTGCAAAGAGTGTTCCTCCTGCCGATTTATGCTTTGCAGATATTCATGAAGAATTCCAAGAATGCATGCATACATGATCTAGTGCATAAGTGGCACCTGCAGCATTCTCTTAACTGATTTATTTTAGGTTTCAGAGTAACAGCCATGTGGTGCATCCGATGAAGTGAGCTGTAGCTCACGAAAGCTTATGCTCAAATAAATTGGTTAGTCTCTAAGGTGCCACAAGTACTCCTTTTCTTTTTGATTTACTTTAGTACATTTGAGAGCAAAAACATTCTATCAATGAGATTTAATTCTCATGTATAAAAAATTGCCCCCCCCCCAAACCTTATGGCAATTATTCTTATGCAAGGGACTAGAAATTCCATCAGTTTCAACATAACGAAACATCATTCTTCTGTTGGAGGCCAGAATTTAATCCACTAAATCCACAGCTCCCGTATCATTCACATGGATCTCTGAGATCTACTTGAGCTCAGAACCATTTGCTCAAAAGTCCATTGCTTACATAATACTCGCTCAGCCCCATTTGGTTCTCTGTGGTCCCTTGAAGGAGTCGTGATCCCAGGGAAGCCTCCAATTGCATCCCTACAGAATCATTCCCAATGGAGGAAGAAAAGTATTCCAGAGCACCAAAAGGAAACCCATCAACCCAATAATATCAATTACTGAAGACTAGTTCTGAACTAGTTTTTATTGTTTGGTCTAGGAGTTTGAAGAGCAGCCAGCCTTTCACCTTTGTCTCCTCCTAAACCACAGATCTGGATACCCACAGAGGAGCTACTACCAGATCTACAGAAGGTTTTCCAAAGTGGGGGACAAACTTTCTTGTGTGGGTGAGACAGGGCAAAGAAGAGGAGCAGCAGGAATGGGAAAATTACGTAATCTTGGATTCATCCTGACTATACAATGTAAATTTTCTTCTATGACTAAAGTAGCAGAAACTAACCTTTCTTCTCTGCTCCCAGCCTCAGGAGAGGTTCATCTATCTTTCTTTTGTATTCGGTTTTAATTTAGGCTTGGGCATATCCTTTAGTTGGGAAGCCCAGTGGTTCCCGCACAGCTGGATGCCATCTTGCTGTTTTCCTACCTCTCGCTGACAGATTCCTTTCTGAGTTGCTATCCCCTCTCAAGCTAGCAACACTGAACAAAGGCAGCTGAACACCCACAAAACAGCAGAATCCCCTGATGAGTAATGGAGTGCTAATAAGTTCTGCATGATCTCTTTCTGGGCTTTTCTGGAACAAAGCAGAGCCAGCAAATCTTCCAATTGGCCACTCTCTCAGTAGGGACTGGAGAGAGCCAAAAATTGTGTAATCAAGAGTTTCATGTGGTACTGCACATCAAAAGTAAAATCAAAATAAACTATTAGAGTGAAAAGCAACTGGTTTTCAATATTATAACAATGCTATGACAAACAGTAATTTTAGTAATATGCACTTTTTTATATACTACTCTGTTCAGGTTCTTATATTGCCCTCATCAGCATAGTATCTGGGTGCCTTCCAGTAGCCCATTAAGTGATGTGATTAACATCCATTATGTGTGGTTCATTCGGTCTCTCGAATTCTGCTGAGGGAGAAAATAGTGTACGCAGGTAGGTAATGTTTTGTTTGGTGGGGGGGTTTTGGGTTGTGTTTGTTATTAATTATAAATTATCTGTATAAGGTGTTATGTTTATTTTAGAGCAGGCAAGATTGAAGACATGTGCCTTGCAATGGAGTAGATGAGGCGGCTTCTGGTGGTTTTTAATTCCTGTAGGACCTTGTTCCACATTCTCTTACTGGGCCCCAAGAAAGCTCTTGTCTCTTACACAAATAAGCTTTACCTTTGTGGTAGAAAGCTCCATTATGCCAGAGGAGTGAAGTTGTTGAAAACAGTCTTTATTCTAAAGCAGGATATATAAAAGATCCTGGTAATCTTTTACATATCCTGGGCCCATGCCACTGAGTGCCTTGAAGATAAAAAAAACTGAGTCTATATTCTATGGAAAGCCAGCAAAAAGTGTAGAGGACAGGTCTTATGCCCTTGTAGTGGCGCACATTGCTGAGGAGACATGCTGCTGTGTTCTGTACTTGTTGGAGTTCCCTAAGGACTGATGGCTTTATGCACAGGTATATTGCATTGCTGAAGTCCAGACAGGATGTGACAAAGGCATGCATTATAATTTATTGAGGCCAGGTCATCGTCCACCAGGAGTCTCCCTAGCCGAGCATGGATGGATAGTAGAAAGTGTTATTCGTGGATGCTGCTATATGAAAGTTTAGCATCCATGAAGAATCCAAGAAAACTCTATTGACTGAACTGAATTTTTGTTGGTGTGTGCCATCAACCAAAGGAGACTGCACTGCAGCTCCAAACTCTCCAAAGTGCTTTCCTCTGCCAACCAGCAGTAACTCCATCTTCTTCAGATTCAATCCAGCTGTTGTCCATCCATGCACTGATTTTGTCCAAGAACTGATTCATCTTGCTGACAGTGGTGTTGTCATATGTAGTGAAGGATAAGTAGAATGATGTGTCATCTACATAATCCTTGGCACTTCAATCCAAGTCGTCTCATCTTTTCTCCTAATGGCTGCATGTAGATGTTGAGTAGGACTGGATAGAGAATTGATCCTTGGGGTACTCTACAAATGAAGGGTCTAGTGGTAGATGTGCAGTTTCCTCATTAACACCATCGGAGTATATCCCTTCAAGAAAGGGCTCAAACCATTTTAGCATATTCCCATGGACACTTACCACCTCTCAGATGCGACATCAATATCTCATAGTCAACACTTTTGAATGCTAAAGAAAGGTGCAGGAGGAGGAGCATGAATGGATGTCTCCCCTGCATCCAATGGCAGTTAGTGGTGCTGGAACATTTACAATGAAGGAGCTGAAAGCCAGTGGTCCCCAAACTTTTTACTTTGCACCCCCTTTACCTCTGTCAGTGCCCCCTCTTCCCAGAGCTAGGGCCAGGACTGGTCTCTTCTGCTGCTTGATTGTGTACCCCCGATTCCAAATGAGGTGTGTTGACTGGTCAGTTTGTAACTTTGGTGTTCGTAACTCTGAGGTTCTATTGGACTGAGAATTAAGCTACCCAATGCTTGTTTTAATAGAATATTCATATTCTAAAAGGCAATATGCTATTTTAATATGTATCCAGAGTACCGGAAAGAATGTCATCACATAATGGTGGTTCCAACATAGCTCCTTCAAGAAACGGCATCATCCACATCCAAAATAAAGAATATAAGACCCAATCTTTCATCTTCTATTCATGGGAGCCTTCCCATTGACTTGAATGGGCTTTTGGTAGAGACCACAAGCCTTACTGAAGAAAGTAGTCCTATGGACTAAAAATAATCTAAAATGCAAGAATTACATTAGAGACTTCAATGGAACTACTCATATGAGGAACATTTACATGGTTGGCCACTGACTTTTGTGCCCTGAGCACTCCTATGTTTCAAAACGGATAAAAAACACAGTAAGGTTTTGTATATTAGAATAAAATAGATTTGTGGGATCAATAATGTTTTATAATACAAATACCTATAATCTTTCATAAATTATGCATTTAATATATGATTTCTCATCAGTTTTTTTTTTAAAATGCAATTCTGAAATGGATTCTTTTCCTATTTTGTCTCATTTAAAACTTGCATCAGAACCAAAATAGAATTGCTTTGTTTAAAATTAAAATCCCTCATTACATTTTTCTTTAGTCTTCTCCACAACAAAATGAAAATGGATTTTCTTTTGAATGCACACTCTTCACTAAGACTCTGATCCTGCAAACACTAATGCACATGGTTAACTAATATATGGGAGTAAAATTAAGCACATGTGTAAGTGTTTGCAAGATGAGGGCCTACCTAGCACATTCAACACAGGAATGCACCTTTCCATCTTCTTATATAGCTCGTCTCCAAAATTTTCTTTCTGAATAAAAAGTAGAAAGTATGGACTTACATTGTGCATCATTGTGATGGGGTGTATGCTCCACACTGGCCGGAGAAGATAAATTAGGCCAGGCGAGCCTAACTGACCAATTAAGCAGCCAGTAGAGGAGAGAGAGTTATGCTACAAGGAGGCCACTAATTAGAGGCAGACACAGCTGGGCAGGAACAAGAGAGGCCTATAAAAAGCCCAGGAGCTGCAAGTGTGAGGAGGGGCTGCAGGGAAGGAGTCCACAGTCACTCCCTGAGGGGAGGGAGAGTGGGTTGGCTGGCAAACCCAAAGAGAGAGGGGAACCAGTCAGATACGAAAAAGCCAAGGAAACAACAGCAAGTACAGGCCTTGGCTGCATGTTATATGGGCCCTCGGCTGGAACCCAGTGTAGAGGGCGGGTAGGGTGTTGGCAGCATCAGCTGGACAACTGATCCGGAAGGACTGTGATTTCCCCAGAAGCGGAGGAACACAACAGCCTGTCTGGAGGGCCAACCCACAAACCGGAAGCTGCCACTCCAAGAAGGAGAGAGGGGCTGCAGACAGTAGGGTGACCAGGTGTCCGGTTTTTCGACCGCAACACCGGGTTGAAAAAGGATCCTGGCAGCTCTGATCAGCACCGCCAACTGGACCGTTAAAGGTCTGGTCGGTGGTGCTGCAGCGCTAAGGCAGGCTCGTCCCTACCTGTCCTGAGGCACCGCACTGCACCACGGAAGTGGCCAGCAGATCCGTCTCCTAGGCGGGGGGGCCATGGGGTTCCGCGTGCTGCCCCCACTCCGAGCACTGGCTCTGCGCTCCCATTGGCCAGGAGGGAGCGGTGCCTGCAGGCAAGAGCAGTGCACACAGAGCCTCCTGTCCCTCTCCCCTCCCCGGCCTCATCCCAGAGCCCTCACCACCCCTGCACCTCAACGCCCTGCCTTAGCCCAGAGCCTCCTCCCACATCCTGAACCCCTCATCCCTGGCCCCACTCCAGAGCCCTCACCCCGTGCCACACCCCAACTCCCTGTCTCAACCTGCAGCCCCCCACACACTCCGAATCCTTCGGCCCCAGCCTGGAGCCCCCTCCTGCACCCCAAACCCCTCATCCTCGGCCCCACCCCAAAGCCCTCACCCTCTCCCGCACCCCAAAGCCCTGCCCCAGCCCAGTGAAAGTGAGTGAGGGTGGGAGACAGCGAGCCACTGACGGAGGGGGAATGGAGAGAGCAGGGGCAGGACCTCAGGGAAGGGGCAGGGCTAGGGTGTTTGGTTTTGTGCAATTAGAAAATTGGCAACCCTAGGAGACAGAGAAGACGATGGGTAGAGAGACTGCTGAGGAGGGCGAAGCCCTTAGCTGAACTGATCCCCATGATGGCCAGGAGGAGGTGCCACTGTGGTGAGGAAATCCTGTCATAATCCGGAATAATCAACTACTTTTTCATAACTACAACCCTTACTATCTGTTCTTAACTTATTTTAGAATTGCACAAAAATTAAAAACTGTATTTAAAATGTTAATATTTGGTTCATACCTGAAATGTTTTTACTATTTCAGAAAATATTTTATATTACATTTAAAGGAGATAGTGAATACTTCTAACATTAAATGCAAGTTTAATTTCTACAAGTTTTTATTTATAATATATTTGTAAAGGAGGCTTCTTAAAATACTCTAACCAAGATACCAACTAAATTTTCAAATATCACTACCTCACCCCCCTTATCACTTCTATTTAGCATCTTTGGAAACAAACATTATTTGCATTTTTGCTGGCACTTACACAGTGACTGGTCTCTCTAACTTGTGGAAAAATGGCTTTGTTCCCATTTCTAATTTCAGAGTAACTGATGATGTCTGGGTTATGAACCATATCCTATTGAGTGCCAGCAAAAACGTAAATTGGAATAAAAGGTTTTGTAAAAAAACCCCTACAATAATATTTTTAATAGAAATCAGTTGACATTCTGCTGTTATGCTAGAGTGTCTATAACACTACAAATTTTCTTAGACATGAAAAAGGGGTGAAGATTTAAACTGCTTTGCCCACTTTCAGTTGATGCAGATTTAGCACTCACTTTAGCTTTTCAGAATTTATTTACATCCTTCAAGCAATCATCAATGTTTAAATGATTATCTTAATTAAAATTAATGCTTTCTCATTACTTTATTCACTTTAATACCCCAAAAGGGCTTGTTAAAAGGCCATAGTAACCAGTAGAAAACAAGGAGGAGGAAAATGTATGCAAACTAAAGACACAAGTTGGGGTTTTCTCTCAGGCATAATGAGGATGTGAGCTTGTTTTTGCTTTTTATTGTAAATTGGATCAAACTGCTAGAACTGCGGACCTCTGATTGTGCAAACAACAAATATAGCATGTGTCTTGCCAATACAAGCTTCCATACAGCACCCTCCCAATAACCTCAGCTCTATCCTGGCCCTAGAATGACCATTTGTAAGATAAAAGCTATTTTAGTCTCCATGTAAATTGACAGGTTTCAGAGGAACAGCCGTGTTAGTCTGTATTCGCAAAAAGAAAAGGAGTACTTGTGGCACCTTAGAGACTAACCAATTTATTTGAGCATGAGCTTTCGTGAGCTACAGTGATGAAGTGATGAAGTGAGCTGTAGCTCACGAAAGCTCATGCTCAAATAAATTGGTTAGTCTCTAAGGTGCCACAAGTACTCCTTTTCTTTTTTCATGTAAATTGAGTTCTTAGCCTCTCTGCTTAGATATCAGCAATAGTGCCCAAGAGTGACAACTATGGGGGATTTTTTTTTTTTTTTTTTGTGATGTAGACATCTGTCCAAAGGCAGAAATCATCCAACTCTAAGAGGCAAACACACCACCATCATATGGTAACAACTTTCAGTCACTGCATGGGCTGGATTCCAACAAGCAGCCCAGAGATGAAAAGCTTCTTAGTCACATCACCAATTCTCTCAGCCACCCAGCACCTGCACCCACACACTTTCAGTTATGTATGTGATTGGGGCGTGATCCAGCAAAGCACTTAAGTATGTGCTAACTTTAAGCATCTTAACAGTCCTGCGGAAGTCAATGGAAATATCCATGTGCTTAAATACTCTGCTAGGCTGAGGCCTAAGTTACATACAGGCAGAATGACTGTGCACATACACTCAATTACTGTAGTCATGGAAGCCAGGAAGACTGCATATCGAACATGTTAAGTACAATGCATTCAGAAACACTCAGCCACTGTGGGTGCTCCATTGAACATTTATAAATCTGGATGCTCTGAATTTTTAAAGGCGCCCTCCCATCACTAGTATTTATATGTATTTTTGTAATACTAAATGCTGATTTTGCGCATGCTGTCCTATGTATTTCTGAAGTATTGATGGTGGATTTTTTCACCTGGTAGCCCTATAAGCAAGACAGAAATTCCCTTCCCCTTTTTGTAAATGATTAAAATTGCAAATTAGCAGGAGAAAATGGAACATTAAAATTTTTTTTTAAGTACATAATTTTCCTGTAACCCAGGGATTCAAAACCAAATCTCTGGTTTGGCCCATCTCTACCTCCAATGTCTCATAATAAAGGAGATTTATTTCAAATAATTTGTAAAGCCCTGCTGAAAGTCTCATGAAAAGACATTACTACCTACCGTTGTGCAGAGAATGATACATTTTCTTTATACAGGGCTATATACAAAAGCACTCGAAGCAATTTACCATAAAACATGCAGATTAAATATGACAAACGTCCACCAGCAAAACAATTTCACTCAGTATAAAGCATAGTCAGTTTGCAAACATTAATCACTCAAACATTTATTCTATACAAAATTACAAGAAGGCACAATGCACATTCTAGACTAACTAAAACTTCATTTAAAAAAATTTCAGTAATGAATGCACACAAAATTAAGAAGCTTCTGTTTTCATTAGGCTGGGTCTTAATGTTCCGGAGAAAATTTTTACCCAGTCTTTGTTCTACTGTTTTTAGCTCTTTTATTTAATAGTGGGGGGGTGGGGGTGGAAAAGAGCCACGGTCGAGTTAGAAAATACCTGTTAATTTATGTAGCACATCCAGTGTAAGGTAGTTCCTTACTGCATAGATTCAGCAAAGCACTGGAGAGTAATTTTAAATGTTTCAAATTGTGGGGCTTCTACCAAGCTTTTTCAGAGCAGGGACTTCACTAAGCTGTTTTTGGGAGGCACAGGGCCTCCCATTCCTGTAGTTCATCCATCATCCTACAGGTCTGAGCTCACCCAATAGCAGCTACAGGGTGCACTATGCTCTGCATTCTTGGCTGCTTTCCTATGTTCACTCACTTCCTGCTCCTAGCAGGCACACAGTTTATTGAGAGAATTTTCCCCAGATAACACTTCTAAATGTTGACAACTATGCACACGACATCATCATCACATAACATCAGCACTTCTCCAGGATGGGAAGAGGGAGTGATTTCTCATCTCTCTATCCCCACCTCTCCTTTGACTGCTGGGGTAGAACAAAAAAGAGGGGGGGGGAGACTTGGGAGGGTGGGAAAGGAGAGAGAACAATGCTGTATCCTATACAGTAAATCTTCTATTTCATCCAAAATTTCAGTTGGATGAAACCTAAATGACAAGCTGATTCTAAAATACTCTAATTTGCACCATGTTTTAGACTGTAAACTCTTTGGGGTCAGGATCTCCTTTTCTTTATAACGGATCATGCACAAGTATGGTACAAGAGAAATAATGCCACCTTTGCCACCCTTTTAGGTCCTTATTCAGCACTCCTTACTCAGGCAAAACTAAGTGAATTCTCAGTAGTGCCGTACAGACTCTGACTATCACCTCAAAGCTCAGTGACATGATGCCTCCACTACACAGTTTGAATCTTATTTGCCTTTTTAATGCTGTTATCACATTTCTAACTCCTATCTAGTGCTTTTTATAGGGGAGGGGGAGGAGACACTAAATCTTCACTACACTGTGATAGGGACCACTCGGAGGGCCATCCAGCCCAGTGGTTAGTGCACCCAACTTCCAGCCCCTTGCCTCTGTTATGGAAGTAGGGGTACCTGTTCCTGACCCTAAGCCAGGGACCTTCAACTTTCCACCTACATCTAGGTCTAGGCCCTTAGAAAGGTGTGGTAGAGGGACCCCGACTCTCCCTCTCCACTGGGTGCCAGCCCAGGGCCCTGTGGAAAGCAACATCAGCAGGGTCCTCTCTGTAGAGAGTCTGACTTGCTTCCCTGAGCTACTTCCTACCTATAGATCCCTTCAGTTTCAGGCATGGCCTCTACAGTCCAAACAATCAATTACCATATAACAAGAGCGTCCAAAGGAGCAGAGCCTTCCAGACCTGCAAGTTTGCAAATGGGGTATGGTTGGAGAAGCCTCTACCTGTGGGCCTTACCTGCTGTGTGTTCCCTGTTCAGCTCAACCTTCTGCCTGGCTTCCTGGAGAAGGATTCCTCTCTCCCGCAGCCTGTCCACAACCCTTTGCCTTGGCTTCTTTTAACCAGCTCATCTAGCCACAGAATGCTCAGTAGGTCTGGGGCAAGGAGCTACCTGGACCCAGTATTGCCTTTTAGCCCCTTCAGGCCCAAACTGGGGGTTGTATACCTCTTCCCACCCACCATCTTACCTTTTTCTTTTTTATAACTCTGACTCTAAACATAAAGAATCAGATTTCAAGGATGGTGGAGCTGATCCTGGTTTAACTGTAAGATCCAAAAATAAAAACAAATATCATAAAAACATAAGAAAGAAGCTTACAAGAAGTGGAAGATTCGACAAATGACCAGGGAAGAGTATAAAAATGTTACTCGGGCATGTAGAAATGAAATCAGGAGGGCCAAATCGCACCTGACGCTGCAGCTTGCAAGAGATGTTAAGAGTAACAAGAAGGGTTTCTTCAGGTATGTTGGCAACAAGAAGAAAGCCAAGGGAAGTGTGGGCCCCTTACTGAATGAGGGAGGCAACCTAGTGACAGAGGATGTGGAAAAAGCTAATGTACTCAATGCTTTTTTTGCCTCTGTCTTCACGAACAAGATCAGCTCCCAGACTGCTGCGCTGGGCAACACAGCATGGGGAGTAGGTGGCCAGCCTTCTGTGGAGAAAGAAGTGGTTAGGGACTATTTAGAAAAGCTGGACGTGCACAAGTCCATGGGGCCGGATGCGTTGCATCGGGAGTGCTAAAGGAGTTGGCGGCTGTGATTGCAGAGCCATTGGCCGTTATCTTTGAAAACTCATGGCGATCAGGGGAAGTCCCAGACGACTGGAAAAAGGCTAATGTAGTGTCCATCTTTAAAAAAGGGAAGAAGGAGGATCCTGGGAACTACAGGCCAGTCAGCCTCACCTCAGTCCCTGGAAAAATCATGGAGCGGGTCCTCAAGGAATCAATCCTGAAGCACTTACACGAGAGGAAAGTGATCAGGAACAGTCAGCATGGATTCACCAAGGGAAGGTCATGCCTGACTAATCTAATCACCTTCTATGATGAGATTACTGGTTCTGTGGATGAAGGGAAAGCAGTGGATGTATTGTTTCTTGACTTTAGCAAAGCTTTTGACAGGGTCTCCCACAGTATTCTTGTCAGCAAGTTAAGGAAGTATGGGCTCGATGAATGCACTATAAGGTGGGTAGAAAGTTGGCTAGATTGTCGGGCTCAAAGGGTAGTGATCAAAGGCTCCATGTCTAGATGGCAGCCGGTGTCAAGTGGAGTGCCCCAAGGGTCAGTCCTGGGGCCGGTTTTGTTCAATATCTTCATAAATGATCTGGAGGATGGTGTGGATTGCACTCTCAGCAAATTTGCGGATGATACTAAACTAGGAGGAGTGGTAGATACAGTGGCAGGTAGGGATAGGATACAGAGGGACCTAGACAAATTGAAGGATTAGGCCAAAAGAAATCTGAGGAGATTCAACAAGGATAAGTGCAGGGTCCTGCACTTAGGACGGAAGAATCCAATGCACCGCTACAGACTAGGGACCGAATGGCTAGGCAGCAGTTCTACAGAAAAGGACCTAGGGGTGACAGTGGACGAGAAGCTGGATATGAGTCAACAGTGTGCCCTTGTTGCCAAGAAGGCCAATGGCATTTTGGGCTCTATAAGTAGGGCATAGCCAGCAGATCGAGGGACATGATCGTTCCCCTCTGTTCGACATTGGTGAGGCCTCACCTGGAGTACTGTGTCCAGTTTTGGGCCCCACACTACAAGAAGGATGTGAAAAATTGGAGAGAGTCCAGCGGAGGGCAACAAAAATGATTAGGGGTCTGGAACACATGACTTATGAGGAGAGGCTGAGGGAACTGGGATTGTTTAGTCTGCAGAAGAGAAAAATGAGGGAGGATTTGATAGCTGCTTTCAACTACCTGAGAGGTGGTTCCAAAGAGGATGGTTCTAGACTATTCTCAGTGGTAGAAGATGACAGGACAAGGAGTAATGGTCTCAAGTTGCAGTGGGGGAGGTTTAGGTTGGATATTAGGAAAAACTTTTTCACTAGGAGGGTGGTGAAACACTGGAATGTGTTACCTAGGGAGGTGTTAGAATCTCCTTCCTTAAAAGTTTTTAAGGTCAGGCTTGACAAAGCCCTGGCTGGGATGATTTAATTGGGGATTAGTCCTGCTTTGAGCAGGGGGTTGGACTAGATGACCTCCTGAGGTCCCTTCCAACCCTGATATTCTATGATTCTATGATCATGTTCACCTTGCTCTGCTACTTTGTGTGCATGTGTTTGGTTTATTAAGAAATGGGATGATGGGAAGAGAATAGCAGGTCTTATATTTAAGTTACAATGGCTGGCATGATAAAGATCTCATTTACCTGCTCACTGGATACAACTATTAACCTGCATACTGCATCAGTAAGAGGTCTTTTACAAACAGAACAACACTATTTGTCTTGCATGGGATTTTCAAAGACACTGCATAGTAACAGGTGAATTTCAATGGGAGTTGGGTGCTTTTTTAAAAATCCCAACCTCTGTGAGACCCACCGAAGAGGAATCCAGAAATGTCAGCGCTGAGACATACCACTAGTTTCTGATCTTTGATTTATATTGATATATATATTTATAAATATATTGTATACAAAATAGAGGTCCAAAGCATCCTTAAAACAGCTAGAGATAGCCATCTGAGGAAGGTGGATCTGTCAGGGGCATTCCCGTAGCTGGGAGGGGAGGAGGTGTAACAAAGTTAAGCTCCCCCCATGCCTGATTTTCCCATGGCTTAAGGTCCCTGATCTCTTCCACTGAAGTTTTAACTTACACTAGCACTGGGGGGCAGAGGACCAGAGACCTCCAAGCAGTCCTTGTGGTCCCCTCATGTCTGAGCAGAGCTCAGAGATAACAGACAGACAATCAAGCCTAGATGCTCTGCAAAGACCAAATGAACCAGTTTTACTGGGTCAGTCCCAGTTTTTAAATATGATCTTCCTGGAACTTCTGCAGAGGTACTTGAAACATCAAAGACTTCTTTTCAATCAAAACATTTGGGTTTTTACATAACTACAAAACGTTTGTTCAAGATTAGAGCTGCCCAGTAAACAGAATTTCCATTCTATGAAAAATGTCTCATTTTCAAATATTGTTCTGTACCAGAACAAGACAAAAGTTGAAAATGTATTTTTCCCCACATGGGACTGAAATACCAAAATACCGTGTTTTGGAAACATCAAACAAAATATCTTCACTGAAGCCCCTGCTTCTTGCCTGTTGGGATGCCCAGCTCACAGGATGGCAGACTACCCTATCTTCCCTTCTGACCACGTAGCAGGTCACCTTGCTGTCCAGGAGCCTGGGCAATCCATGCAGACAGAGGGAGGGGCAGGGAGCCCAGAAAGTTGGACAGCCTGGAAGCCCTTCAACCAGGCAGGCTGGAAGCTAAATAAATAAATGTGGGAAAGATTTTGGGGGGGAAAGACGTTTCCAAGCAGGCTCTTTCCCCGTTATATATTTGTTAGACACTTGGTGGTGGCAGCAATAAAGTCCAAGGGCAAAAGGTAAAACAGTTTGTACCTTGGGGAAGTTTAACCTAAGCTGGGAAAAATAAGCTTAGGGGGTTTTCATGCAGGTCACCACATCTGTACCCTAGAGTTCAGAGTGGGGAAGGAACCTTGACATATGGTTACCCTAAATGTCTCAGAAAAATGCATGCCAAACAGGTAGCACAACTTACAGTAAACAATGATCTTGTGTTAGTTCTGTCTGTACAGCTTTGGGCAAGGTTTCCGTAACCATGCTTACCACATGCCTATGTTCATGGACAAAACAAATAAACTGGAGTTAACTGGGTCCTAAATGCAGCTTTAACTTGATCCACAGATATTCACTGTGTTTAATTTTGTCTTGTATTACAACATTTTGCAGTTACGGTTGCAGCAATCATTCCAACTCTCATAATGGGGAAAGCATATCACAAGCTTGATTTTTGACTGTTACTTCATGCCTTAGACCAAAGAAAGAGAGACAAAAAAGTAAGCAATACGAGAGTGTAACATTAACTTCTCTTCACAGAGGGACATGCCTCATTCATTTATATTCTTTCAAATATGGAGTTCTAAAATGTTTAAATAAACTAAAGAAATATTTCTAACTCACAATAGAAACTTTTTGTTTTGAAAGTAATCAAAGTATAACTCAAAGTCTGTTTCATCTTACAGTGTATCAACCACAGGTTAAAAATACTTGCCTATCTGTATGAATGACATTCATACATCCAAATCTGTGCCAAGAATATCAAATATCCACAGAATTTCCCCAAATGTTGGATTTTGTATTTGGATCTTTAAGTTTCCATTAAAGATGTTTAAAAAGGTAGAAAGATTCTAATTAATATAAAGAGTTATGTGCACTGTTTATTTCCATATTAAGTAAGAGAACATGTTGAACTCAGGAAATACTACTCAGATATGTTAAGTTTCAAGGAATCTGCAAATACTGTAACTAATACATGCAGGGCTAAATATCTCATTTTTAGTCAAACCATCCCTTTTTCTAGGATCTATTCTAACAGTTGCATGTTATCCCACTATTTAGTGATATGTTTGTGAGGATGAGAGATCAGAATGGAGCCCTTTGTAACAGAATAGAGCCCTTCATAACAACAAAAACAAAAGCTAGCCTTTTCTCGTTTGTGTGCAGTGCAAGCTGTGTTGCACACTGCAGCCAGCCAACATGAAGGATGATTATTAAGTACAGTATATTGAGCACACTGATTTGAACCTTGTCTCCCTAAGAGAGAAAAACAGTAAACGATGAAATATAAATTTAAAATACTAACAAAAAACACACTCAGCCAGACCCCAACAGATGCCAAACACTTGTTGAACATCTGAAACTCCTATTGACTTCAACACTTCTCTGGATTTGGCCCTGAGAGAAAAAATCAACCGAAATTAAAATTTCCCTTCTGGGAAAGAATAGGTGTGTATGGGCTGAATGTGCCTGTCACAAGTGCCTCTTTCATAACTTCTGCTGCTCTTAAGCAGTGCTTACCAATAGTTGCAGTCTCTCTTTTTCTCCTCTCTTGAATTACTTAAAATATTCTTAATGCAGTTTTGTGCTGCCTGGTCCCCTTTTCAGGCTAAGTAGCTGTGTTGTTGCTGCAGAAATGGAAGTAATATGACCACCCACATCCTGAGAATCAGCCTCCTTTTGTGAATTCTATTCTGAAATGGCAAACTAGAACAAGAATGCAGCAAGGAAACTGGGCTGGAAATCTCTTGAACATAGGTTCTCTAGCAAGATTAATCAGTGTTTTCTAATGTTGGTTGTGTGTGAGACAGTGTGAAGGGGGGAAAGGATAGAAAATAGGTTGAGAGTACAACTGGTCAGGGGTTTTTTGACTAAATGTTTTTTCATTAGAAAAATGTCAGTTCATTAAAATTGATTTTTTGGGGAGTCATTTTCAACAAAATTTCTCAACTCAAAAGTATGTGGAAAAATGTTTCGAAGTTGTTGAAACTTTTTGCATTGCCATTTTGAAAAGTCCATTCTGAAGTTACTTTTATTTAGAAATTAGGGAATTTTTTTTAATGTTAAAAATTGAAACAAAACATTTTGATTGACCTGAGCCATTTCCCACCCACCTCCCACCCATTCCCTTGTTGGCAAAAATTTTGAAGATTTTGACCTTTTGCACTGATTCAGGATGTGAGAAAGTTTCAACGAAATCTCAACATTTTTTGCTGGGCAGGAAAATCATTTCCTGGCTAGCTCTAGTTGAGAATAGCCTCTTTTACACTATTTATCTTTAATACTGAAACCCACTTTTGGCAAATACTTATTAGGGGGATAAACTTGTGTATACACTAATAATTGCTTCAACAGGTCCATACTGCACTGCCTACATTCACATAATGAGTAGTGTGCATGTGTTCACTATGAAAAGCAGGGAGTAAATGAGAGAAATGAAAGGAAGGTTAAAAGAAATATTAAAGTTTCAAAATAAATACAGCAAGAAATGTTCATTTGATTCATTTCTTATATCAATACTGTAAAGAAAACCCCATATTTGGAAAAGTTTTGGGATGTTTTATAATACAATGTAATAGAAAAATGTCCTCCCCTCTAAAAAGAAGGGAAATACCACAGATATTTCCCAGAATTCCAGCTGTCAACTGTAGGTTTGCATTCTCTTGTGTCTGCAGTGTTTCTTCATTTTCCTTTCTAGGTAACTTAAAGATGTATTCCTTGGTATTTAGCAGATATTACAAAGTGCTTTTTACTTTTAAAAAATTTTTATTTAACTAGGTACTGTAGTTCATTTTCATATAATAGGAAACTTACCGTTTATATTGCAGAATCATGCAATGTTAAGATAGACAGGGCTTTATATTGACAATTTCACATGCAGACAAGTTTTAGTGAGGAAAAAGGAATCTCCACCAATTAAAGAGCCCAGATTCACACACCATCCCAATATAAAAGTAAATTGTTTTTCAAAATAGAGGGGAGAGAGAATAATGCGTCAGAAAGTGCTGAGAGAAATTCCAAACCTAACAGTTATCTAATCAAACATAATATTTACACCTCCATAAACAGCAGAAGAGACTATACAAATTAGTAACAAATTCTTACTAAAAGGTCAGGTTTAATGGAACAATAGGAGGCCAAGCAAAGGATAAGAATTTAAGACTGAGCTCCATACTTCCCACTCCCTAACGTTCTGAACTGCCTTGACAGACACTGGTGGGAAACATGCCCAGCCTCTTTAATCCAAAGTTGGAGTTGCTGCAATGCATCAGTTCTGAAAGTAGGGGAAAGGGAAAATAATAGGAGATCTCACAAAACAATTCTGGAAAGTATTAAAAAGAGACTTCTTGGTTTATGATAACCTATAAAAATTTTGTTGTTTGCATAATTAAATATATTTTTAACAACTTTAAGTTCTTCAGCTGCCTGGTCTTCCAATAGACAAATGTGAAGGATGTTTACTGTATACAAGCATGTCATGTTATGTGAAAATAAATAAATTTCTACTCTATTTATTGCATTTTGAAGGAACAAAATATTATAACACACTTCTATAGTCAATCAATCCCTTGATTATTATCCAGGATTAATTTGGTCCATTATGTATGCAAAGTGATTGTGTACTTAAGAGAGTTTAATGCAGTTACCAATGAATCCAATATAATCTTTGTCAAGAAGGGAAAATGTAAGATCATATAATTCCACTCTGTGCAGAATATTTTATTCTAACTTCTATAGTCAAATAAATCTATTTCCATATCTAGCTGATGAGTTCAAATCCAGTTATTAAAGACAGAAAATTGTTACCATTTTTGACTGCACTGTGGCTCACCATGGGACACGAATTGATGCCTTTGGTCCTGTTCCCAATGGACATCAGAAACCTAACACAAATGTCACTAATTAGCACACAATATATAGTTCTGTTTATTTCACCTCTAGAGGCCTCAGGAGAGGGCTAGAGAACAATGGCAAACCAATTTATGGAATTTTACAATGTATGCAGATACATATATTGTATCTGATATGTAGTTACATAGGATACAGATTTCCAGAAACATCCATCAAGTACATTCCATAGGAACTAAATGCATGATAAAAAGGTTAAAGAGAAAAAATCTTCTCTGATCATTTAGAAATAGGGAGCTGCAGGAAAATGCATTAATCTCTAGTTAACTTTAGCATAGGTTCATCGTAATGAAAAATACACTATACAATGGAAAATTAGACATGACTGTATCTTCTCTGAAGTTATTTTAGGACTAGAAATATATCAATTGTATTTCTTGCATTTTGTTTGGCTGGAAAGTTGTTTAGAATGTGATGCTGCAGGGCTGCATTTAATTATGTTGAGGGTATCCAGAAATAGATGTACATGACTCAGAGTTTTTGTGTACTCAACCAGACAATCAGATCACAAAATAGACAACAGCTACAGTTAAATTAAGCAAAAAGACACCAGTTGGAATATTTATCAGCACACCTTCATGCAAGGAAGAAGTCCTGACCAGGAAGCATAAGTTTACAATAGTAATTCTATTCATTAATGTTATGAATATCTTCACAAATCACTACTTGGGACTCATTTTATTCAGTCAGAAAACGTGCCACACTTCATAATAATGGATCAAGCATAAAGTGAGGATAAAGGCTTTGTTTCACAATCTTAACAAATATCATTATCATTGGTGGCTAAAGTGAGAGACCTACTATATAGTCTGTTATAATCAATCACATTTTTAACCCTATAAATACTTCATTCTGACAAAATACCTGTTGAGAATAATAATATAATTATAACAACAGTTAAGGTTTTTAAAAACATAGCTACAAAAAAGGGCAAGGGTGTGGGGGAGTGGAAATAATACATGGTAATCTAAAGGTATTATTAACATGAATTTGGGAAGGTTGATTGCTTATTAGTGGGAAAGCCATAAACTAATTATGCAGGTCATTCCGAACTACAGCTGATAAACTCTTTAGACCTCATCATAATATATTTTGCTTATGCTACATAAAGAGAGACAAATTCCATGCTGACTCTTAAGTATGACTTAAAATTATTTATGTAGATTGTAAAAGATTTAAATAAGTGCAGACTATGGCCCTGAATATTTTTTAAAACTACATTTTATTTATTGGCACTATATCACATCCACCTACCTGTAAAACCAAGTTGTTTTAAGTACCATCTTCAGGTCTTGCCGTGATAGTAATATATAACTTCTAAAAATGATCTCACGAATTTAAAACATGTCAGACCGGATGCCTCCCAAACTGCCAAAGCTAAATACAAATACTCTCTAACATTAGATATTTTTTCCCTTTGAAGAGCTGGGAATTCAGGATAAGTGTTTCTAGTTCTAATTTTTGAACAAAATGGAAAACCTTAAACATTTCAGGACTCAATATTGCCTATCCTATGCCTTGAATAGGAATGATTTTCAGGGAGGAAAACTACCTTTACAGGGACAAAGAAAATATTTTGTTGCCCAAGAGCCAAGTTCTTTTCTTTTTTTTTCATTTTTATTGTTTGTTTTTGTACTTTGGTTTTGATTTTTTGGTTGTTTGTTTTCTGGTTGGTGGGTTGGATTTGGGTTAGTTTGGCTTAAATGGTGGCTGAGAAGTTTGGAATGTTAAAAATAACTGTGGCTACGATGAATCATTGGGCAGAGTGCAGGTATTCAGTGTTGCACAAGAAAAACAGTTTATCACATAACCCTGTAGTTTACTGCATAGCTGTAAAAGCAAATGATATTCATGCAATAGATTCCTAACTACATAGGTATTTATGCCCTTACATGTTATCCATCTATTGGGGGTTGCCATTTAAAAAAAAAAAAGAGAGCATTTACCAAAAGTTACCAAATGGAATCTGAATTTACTGCAATATTCCTCTATGCTTAGATCAAAAGATAGCAGTAACCAAGTGGTAACCCTTGGCAAATGCTAAGATTTTTATTGATTTCAAATGTACATGTTATACTTAAGTGGCTAGTGAGAATGTGTACCAAGAACAATGTGCCTGTGTTTCTTAATACCTGTGCTACTAACAGTTGAAAAAGATTCTCCCTGAGGTCAAATGTCAGGAACCAGTACTGTTGCAGCTGGAAGATCCGAGTTCTATCCTCACTACAGCCACAAAGTTCCAAAAGCACAGAGATAACTATTCTGTGTAGCCACAGAGTTGTGATATTGGTTTCAGCAGAATCAAGACTTGAACTAGTGCAGACATCATAGTATTAAAGAAAAGATTTGTTTAGTCTGAGAGAGTGTAAGTAATTATCTCATGTGTACCGCTACCAGCTACTGAATGGAATCAGAGCTGCTCAACTGGGTGTAATATTGCTAACAACAAAAAGTAGGTTATTTTAGTTCATGTAATAGGGGCCTGGATTTGAATATGGAAGATTTGAATTCTAATCTCACTGTGAGTTTCTAGTGGCCCCACTGTGCACTTGCTCTTATTACAGAATTTTGATAAGAGAGGGTTCTTCAGTCTAACACACAAAGGTATAGTAACATCCAACGGGTAGAAGTTGAGGATAGACAAATTCAGACTAGAAATAGGTCACAATTTTTTAACAGTAAGGGTAATCAACCATTGGAACAATTCACCATCACAAGAAATTTATAAAGCAAGAGTGGATGTTTTTCTAAAAGTTATGCTTTAGGTCAGCCACAGCTACAAGACTTGAAGCAAGAATTAATTCAGTGAAGTTCTATGGCCTGTGTCATACAGGAGGCCAGACTAGATGATCTTGGTAGTCACTTCTGGCCTTAAAGTGTATGACTTATGGTACTAATTGCACTCACATTTTAAATAGTCTAACAGCTGTATGCAACAGGCGAACGTTGACTATATTAAAACTTCATGCTTTTTAGAGCAGCTCAGTTGAATAGCAATTCTACTACATACATTTAAACAAACTATCCAGGCATGCATATCACTAGTAAATTCACTACTGAAAAGTTTGTGATATACAATGCACACATTAACATTTTCAAGCATTCATACTGTAACTTTCATATTGCCTAGCCAAAGTTTACAAACTTCTAAGTGTATATTACTGTATATAATCTCAAGTTTAAAGATTCAGACTTTTTTTAACTGTTTCTCTTCCTTCGCTCCCAAAGTCAATGGATTTGTGTCCATTTAAAATCAGGCTAACCATGGCTCAGTATTTCTAAAAATCCTTTCTCCTCCTCCCTCAAACAACCCCTCCCACCCCCATCTGAGTAGCTTAGTAGCTCTAGTAGCTTGACTGGAAATGCGATTCTACGCATCAACAGATAACTATGTGGAGAGGGGTCCCTTCAAAAACTCACAGAAGAATGTATCACTGTTCAACTAACAGCAACGTACCAGTTAAAGCAACACAACTTTAAAAACTGAGCTCGTATCTTTACGTTTGGTACACTCATTCATTATGGGTCACTGAGGAAAAATTCCCAATTCATAACCTGATGTATTCATCAACCATTTTTACTAAATTTCAGCTATGCCAGCTTCAGGGTGGGTGGAGGAACTCATCATATGGCAAGTTCTCAGCACACTGCAGGATTAGGAAGTGAACACTTTGACTTAATGATGGGATAAGAGAGAAGGTACTCATGCATCAGTAGCTGGTTGAAAGATAGGAAACAAAGGGTAGGAACAAATGGTCAGTTTTCACCATGGAGAGAGGTAAATAGCTGAGTCCCCTCAAGATGTGTACTAGGACCTGTGCTGTTCAACGTATTCATAAATGATCTGGAAAAGGGGGTAAATAGAGAGGGGGCAACAATTGCAGACGATACAGAATTTCACAAAATAGTTAAGTCCAAAGAGTTACAAAGGGATTAAACTGGGTGACTGGGCAACAAAATGGCAGATGAAATTCAATGTTGATAAGTGCACAAAGTAATGCACATTGGAAAAAATAACCCCAATTGTATATGCAAAAGGATGGGTTCTAAATTACATGTTAGGACTCGAGAAAGAGATCTTGGAGTCTTTGTGGACCAGACTCTGGAAAATATCAGCTCAGCGTGCAGCAGCAGTGAAAAAAGCTAAGAGAATGTTAGGAATCATTAGCAAAGGGATAGATAATAAGACAGAACATATCATAATGCCTCTATATAAAACTATGGCATGCCCACACCTTGAATACTGTGTGCAGTTCAGGTTGCCCCATCTCAAAAAAGGTATATTAGAATTGGAAAAAGTAGGGCAAAGAAGGGCAACAAAAATTATTAGCAGTATGGAACAGCTTCAGTCTGAGGTGAGATTAAAAAGACAGACTGTTCCATTTAGGAAAGAAACAACTAAGGGTGACAATACAATAGAGGTCTATAAAACCATAAATGGTGTGGAGAAAATGAATAGGGAAGTGCTATTTACCCTTTCACATAACACAAGAACCAGGGGTCATCCAGTGAAATTAATAGGCAGCAGGTTTAAGCAAACAAAAGGAAGTATTTCTTCACACAATGCAGTCAACCCGTGGAACCCGTTGCCATGGGCTGCTGTGAAGGCCAAAAGTATAACTGGGAGGGTTCAAAAAGAATTAGATAAGTTGATGCAGGATAGGTCCATCAGTGGCTATTCGACAAGATGGTCAGGGATGCTCCCCATACTCTGGGTGTTCCTAAACCTCCAACTGCTAGAAGTGTCTGGCACTGGCCACCGTCAAAGACAGGGTACTGGGCTAAATGTTCCATTTGCATGACCCACTATGGCTGTTCTTATGTTTATATGTCACCAATACAAAAATAAAAAGGCCTCAGGCCAAATTCAGGTCCTATATGATTTTTGGGCTCAGACAAACATATGTGAGTGCTGCAAAAGCAACATGTAAAAAGAGCTCATATTCAAACTTGGTGATAGATCCCTAAATAGATTATTCCTGCAGGGGCAGAATTATTTTGTATGAGATATGGGATGAGTAAGATAGCAGATTCTCCAAAGCAAAAATATGTTGTCCATGACATTTTACCCCCAAATGCCTCCTCTACATCTTTGATGGTGGGGTTTGAAGGAGCTCAATTACACTTCTTGGTTACTTCCTTTCATGTCTATAAAAATAGAGATGATATAGGCTGAATTTAGGAATTTATAGAAAACATGATGATGTTGAAATATTTTCATTGCAATAGCTTAGTCATTATTAATTAGTGACATAAAGCACTCAAGAAAAAGAGAGATAAGATAGTAAACTCTCTGGAGTAGGGACTATCTACATTTTAGATAAACTGTAACAAGTGCGGAACCAGCCACAAATGACAGAGATTAGGAGAGATTAAGGGTGAGGAGTAAAGGTACTGACAATGATATCAGCAATTGTGATTACAAGAAAAATCAAATAAATTGATATAGCCTTGATGAAGAGCAGTAGACCTATGTACATAGTATTTTTCTTCAAAATATGTGTTTTCATAAAATATTTACTATATTCTTGCTAATTTGTTGACTGTCTGAGGGGTTTCTTTTAAACAGGGTATTAATTTTAACGAATAGCTAAGCTTCAACCACTAACAGTCTGACTGTCTGACATTCATTGCGTTAGATACAAACATTTCATTATTTTACATTTATATTTCATAATCAGAATTCATTTTCAGTATTTATCATGAAAAACTATGCTATTAGACACTGAATCGCATTAGTGCTGGAACATAATACATGAACAGCTTTCAAACTAAACTGAAATATCAGAGAGTTTCTTGAAAAACTGATTTATTTACAATTGGTTTTAGATTAGGAACATATCCAGGTTTCCATGCCTTAGAAAGAACTATCTGTTCCATTGTTCCATTTATGGATAAAATGTTATGTAGTAAATAACTTGTAAGATATTTAGTGCACAGTATTTTGGAAACTCTAGGTTCCTTTTGTAACAGTAAATTTATTTTTTAAAAAAATAATAATTTCCCCATTTGTAACCCATTTTATTTATTGCTGCCTCCTGAAGTAAAAATCTAAAGATACAATCTAAGGTGTATTCTGGCACCTTTTGATTGCCTTTTTAAGAAATGCAGTGGACCTGAAGTTTATGTAGCACAAGTGAAACTGAAATAGGCAGCAATGGATGACACACTGCTGGCAAAAATCCAATCAGAATTTGTTTTAAACTACTTTTGCATACACTCAGAACCCTCAGTAAATCCAAGAATTAAAAAAATGCTTTACCTCACTTATTATATCATAATAATTTATGATAACTTATTATATCAGTGGAAGTTTTATTCTGAGTCAGGACTTCAGGATTTTGTCCAATACCAAAAGCCAGTAAATGTCCTTAAGATTTGGCATGCTACTAATACACAGTAAATATCTTTTGATCCAAAAATATATTTACTATTAATATCTGAATCAAACAAACATTAAATCATACTCTTTCAATTGAAATATGCTGCAGAAACCATAATAAAAATGCATGTGCATTAATTTGCTGGTATTCCATATTCTTTTCCATAGCTATGGTCAAGCTATGCCTCCTGCTCAGAAGCTGAGCCACCTGAGAATATCATGTAAAATCACTGGTGTTTTACCATTATGTTCTGTTATTCCTTTTGTAGAATATTTCTCCTTTTTCTAAGTGCTGAAGAAAGGTGCTGGTGATTCAGTAGACAGCACATTTTAATGCCAGTATTAAACAGAGCCACATATCCTTTTTCTGCAAATGCCCAAATAGCTCACTACTCACGTAAACCTAAATACACTTACATGCCACCGACAGCCATTTATAAGGCCAAAATAATGCAAACTCCACTATCCTGACATTATTACAACCTTCCAGGATATGAAATACTGTAACGAGAGGTCTACTCGTCACCTCTACCCTGTGATGGGGTGTACTATTCACTTGGGGCCCTGGAAAGTCACGAGGGTGGTCTCACCAGGAAGCCCTGAGGTTCCAGTCCAGGGTTCTATGAGAGGAGACAAGGGTTAACTGGCAGGGCACAGAAGCAGATGAGGCTCATTAGCCTCTTAGCTATCGAGCATGGCAGTGGTTCTCAACCAGAGGTCTGGGGGGCCACGAGCAGGTTTCAGGGGGTTCACCACACAGGGCCGGCATTAGATTTGCATGGCACACATAAAAGAAAGAGGAAGTTTGTTGCTGGGGGTAGAACAGCCAAGCAGCCATGTTAAGGGAAATCAGATGTCCACAGATGACTTTGTTAAAACTTGAGGAGGGACCACAGACTTCATTTAAAGCCTGTTAAGAGGGGGTTGAAATGTTTCTACTTCTCTTTCATGAAGGATGAAGAAGTTAGAGGAATCTGATTGTAACAAACACAGGAATAGGGGGCATAGGCTATATGATTTATCTTTCCTGAAGAAAAGGAGGAACTCAAGACCTTACATTGTTTTGCCCTGAAACAAGGCAGTTGAGACTCGTTTGCCTTGACCTTGGTGAGGGGAACCTTGAGATTAGACAGGGTAAGACCTCAAAATAACTTTTCTTTTCTCTTGATTTGCCACAGTTCCTTCAGCTGATTGTCCACACATTCCCATCTCCCTCAGATCGTTCCATAGTGCACTAAATTGGCAATGAAAACACACAATTACATAAACTGTAAATAAAACAAACAAATGGATGTGTGAAACAGATATTCTAAGTCTATATTAATAAGCACAATGTAGTGGTGTTACGATGCAGAACTGGACCAATAGATTGAGCATGCCTTGCCTACAAAAGTTTGTTTGTTGTTGTGTTTTGGGGATTTTTTTAAATAAAAGAATCCCTTCTCATCTATAGGCTAGTTGGGAAAGTGTGTAAAATACAGTCTTTGATTTATGGAGACCTGAGTTCCAAATCTATCCTAGGTCACAAGTAAAAAAATATAATCTCTTCTTAATCTATTTCTTACCACCACAGATCTATTATACGGCTTTGAAAAATTGGCAGTGTGCCTCACAGAGGGCAAAAGCTTGAATCTCAACAAAGTAGTAACTCAGAACTGATATGCCTTAGCAGCTCTGTGTGGGCAAATATTGCACAGGATCTAGCCAACTGTGGTTGGCTGTACAGTTCCTTTAAGTCTCTCACTTGCATAAATGTCAGAGTCACCAGGCAAACAGCACCTCTTAGCCCTCCTAATTTCTTTGAGTGTAACCCCTCCTGCTCCAGGCCTCGAGCTGTTCACTCTCTTGGGGTGGAATCAAGTGATTCTCTCATTCTCAATCCAGGCTCTGGTACTAATCACAAGTATCTCAGCAGGTCCAATTTAGTTCGGCACCTGCAGATCACTTTCCTCCAGGAGCAATGACCAGTTGTACGCAGTGACCAAACAACCTTATTAAACCATGTATTGTTTATTTAGCACCAAAGCAAGAAAAATACCTTAAAATAATAAACAGGCTATATGGATTGCTAGGCTTCCTTGAGGATTACCATCCCCTGGAATTTTGGGAAGGCCCCAGCTGCTTCAGACACTCCTCCAGGACCTGTGTCTGCATCCTTGTCAGTCTGTTCTCCACAGAACAGCTTGCTGACAACTTCCCCCACCTCCCTTGATCTGTGGGAATTCAGTCTTAGAAGGTCAGGTGACAGCAGCAGTTAAAAGGTCATTTTACCACCTAGGCCCATCCAGACAACTTGCTCTTTCGGGTTCAGTTCTTGCTTCCATCATCCATACCTTTGTCTCTTCAAGGTTTGATTATTTCAATGCATTCCACATGGGGCTACATCTTGAATCAATTTGGAAGCTGGAACTGATGCAGAAAGGCGGCCACCCACTTGGTAAGCAGGGCATCCTGCAGAGAGCACATGTTCTAAGGGCAGGCTGTAAAGCTTATTTGTTTCATCTAGACTTTGAGGAAAATCTAAGGAGGCTGAAGTGCAGGCAGATACATAGGGATGTTAGTATTTGGTTACAGGCTGCTGCTCAATAGAACCGGTAAGTTGACTGTATGACATATTATATTGTATTTTGGTTTTGTAATTTCAAATGACCAGCAAGCCACTTAGATCATGTGAATGGGTGGTATTTTATTATTTATTCTAACTTGAAATAAAATTAAATGAATGAATAAATATCCATCTTATTGCAAACAAAAACTTTAAGCTTTTTTTTTTCTGGTAGGGCTGGAAGAGAGATATTTGTGCATTTACTTCTCCTTAGTGGTGCTCAGATACTATAGTGATCTGTGACTTTAAAAAAACCTACAGAAGTTAAAATTAAGGTACTAGAAGAATTTAGATTTGGACTAGTAGTTCTGACTATCTGACTTAGGCAGGGAACTTACCAAACTATCTTATCTAACCCATTAGTACTCTAGTTTGAGTATTTGAACTGTATAATTGCCATCTTTTTCATTCTCTTGAACCAGGAAAGAATGTTTCCCTCTTGCTTTCATCATCTGTGAGAATCAGCACTGATGTGTTGATACAATATGACATCAAGTATGGTTACACTAAAGTCATTAAAAGACAATGAAAGCCTTGAAATCGAAATTTTCATGTCTTTACGTTTCAAACTGGTTTCAGAGTAGCAGCCATGTTAGTCTGTATCCGCAAAAAGAAAAAGGAGGACTTGTGGCACCTTAGAGACAAACAAATTTATTTGAGCATAAGCTTTCGTGAGCTACAGCTCGGAAGTGAGCTGTAGCTCACGAAAGCTTATGCTCTAATAAATTTGTTAGTCTCTAAGGTGCCACAAGTCCTCCTTTTCTTATTTCAGACTGGGTATCACAAGATGATGTGCTTGATCAGGCAGATGATGGATACCATAGAAAACAGGAGAATCCTGCCTGAATTGTAAAGGTGGGCAGGTACAGAACTGCCTTTCTTCTTTCTAATGGGATGAAGAGTGCGATTCATTTGTTAATTTTTACTCCATATGAGCTTTGAAAAAAGGCTAACTGTCTTGTAATTATTCATTATAGAACATTGTAAAGTGTGTGTAAAATCACAACAAAACAACTAACTTAAAAAGCATCTACAGGTGCTCAGCACCTCTGAAAATCATGTAATCGTTTAGAAAAGCATTTAGGTAACATGTTGAAGTCCTTATTCAAGAATGCACTTACAGATATGCTTAAGTGTTTTACTGAATAAGGGCCTACTAGGAGTATCCAAATATGAATTTAGGTTCTAACTTAGGCACCAAGTTTGAAAATGTTGGCCATACTGTACTCAGGCAGTTAGCACCAGCAAATAGTCAACCTCTTATCAGAAAGTTGACAAAATTGCTTGACCATACATCTAATCTGTGAGAGAACCTCTGGACTGCCAGTTAAGGGAGTTAAGAAGCTTGTTCTGACCTCAGCTAGGCAACTGCTTTATGATCATTTTGCAATTGACTAAGGAACTCTGGCTTAGGTGCTGAATTTGCTTTCTTAACTGAACCGTGGTGGTAATCCCATAGGCAATCTATATTTCTTATCGGATAGGTTATCTAGACAGACATACTAGCATTAATACTGAAGAAAATAATATGGAGAATCAGTTTGTTGCTTATTTCAATCACCTGCACAAGGGAAAGATTTCCCCTCTGAAAAGTAAAGATTTGATATTGTAAAGAGAGACGTTTATCTTATTTAGAAAAATGGGATACTGAAACTGGGTCTGCTGTATTTATATGGTATAGGTTTGCCATTAGATAATATTGGGGGTTTTTAAAGCTCAGCTCTTTTACCCACATATGAAGGGCCCAGTTCTGTTCCCATTAATAGCAAAACTCCCTTAATTTCAGTGGAGCAGAATCAGGCCCCAAACCTACAGTAATGGAAACATGAACCTGAGTAAAATCAGGACATGATTAAACTTTAGGCATCTAGTATATCTCCCATCTTAGTCAGGGGTCACTAAAATACAGCAAGATACTACCCATTAAGCCCCAGAGAGCTAATATTTGAAGATTTATTGTGACACTTTGGTGGCTTATATTATTTAAAAGGAAATTACTCGGCTTGTTTTCAATGTGTTTGTTTATAAAAAACAAGGTATGTTACTTACTTTAATAATAAACTAAGTATCTTCATTATAGTGACATTCTTGTGGAAAAATTCACTGACTTCATATATACTAGAAAATATATTAATTACGATTAGTATTATTAAAGCAAATACTGAGTGCAGTAATGATTGAATATTGAACATAAAATGCCACCAATTTAATTATGTTAGGCATAATTCTCATTGCATTACTATTGGAAAAAATAATACTTAATTCAGATCCAAAACAACAACAGTAATTTAATGCTGATGCATATTAATAAACTAGTCCTATTTTTCCACTGTTAGGTTGAAGGTACACCAGGACATAATGATAATCCTGTTCAAATAATCCTATTCAAATAGAGGATTTACATTTCCAGTATATTTATCCTATTAAAAAAATTGTTTTTAAGCTCAAAGAATTACAAAACTGATCAGTCAAAATGTGTCACACAAATGCTGTCCCATAACTGAGCCAAAACCTCTCTGGCCTCTGCAGCCACCACAGCTGCTCCTTCTTCCAAGCTGTAATCAGCATCCCATGCTACACTAGGCATTCATGGCTGTCCTTTCTCATGGATCATATATTTCATTCCACCCAGCCTTTACCAAATACAGCATTTGGAATCTTAGGAAATATCGAGCTTTCTTGATATAAGAGACCTCATGTGGGTGTGGGTTTTTCTCTGGCAGATTGGATGTCAGTCAGAGATAAATTTTAAGAAGCCCAGATTCTTTCATAAACAGGGAGACAAAAAGAGGGCACATCATGCTCAAAATTCACACATTAAGAAAAATGGACCTAGGATTGACCAGAGGAAAATGGAGGTGGAAAATCCTTGCAACACAATGCCAATGTATACTTTCACAGAGGGTATCGGGGGTGGGGGGAGGAGAAGGACTCCTCCTGGCAAAATAGTAATCATAAGATAAGGCCTGACCCACTTCTCAGTAAATGGAGATGGGAGACAGACTGTACTTCCAGGCATTACCTTCACTTTAAAAATCTATTCCAAACAATGGCCCAGAACACTGTCTTTTCTCCTGCGGTCATGCAGGGTTCATAATTCCTTCAGGGTACACACCCATGTGAGGGAACGAACAGGATACAGCTCATCTGCAGTCTTTCAGGTCCAGGACTCTCAGTAACACTTTCCTGAGGAATGTTTTTTGTTCTTTTTTTCCCTACAGGGTGGGGAGAAGTTCTGCTTTTTGTGGCAACCCAGTGTTTCCCCTGGATAGATAATCTGCTGTGGAGCCAGCATCTGCAGCCTTATGGAGCTTACATAGCTCATAGAGCTGAATATATAACATGTGGGATCGGGCCCATACTAAGCTGGATCAGGCCCAAAGAGACTGAATGAAGGCAAGTGAAAGTCACTTGTATTTATTCTCTGGATGTGTAAGTAATAAGAACATTCATCACATAACATCTTGAAAATTCCAGAATCTTCAGTAGCTCTCCAGCAAAAGTGTTGCCCATGGAACACCATAGGGGAGAGGGGGAATGAAGCATTGTTGTCTGCTCCTTCTCTTCCACCATCATAGGTAATAAATGATACAAAGGCAATTTTTAATTGCTGTGGTATTGCTGTTGGTGTGCCACTGTTTAAGTTGGATGAATATTTAACATATAAATTACACTATACATCCTAGTACTGAAAATAAATTTGCCCAGGTATGTGCATTCATGCTTATGTATAGTTTGTTCCCAGCACAATATATCCATGGCAGATTTATGCTGAAATGCCTCTACATTTTTATTGTTATATAGAAGGAAAAAAAAATCTCTGTCGTGTATTTAGCTGAAAGTTATACAACAGGTCATAGAGATTCCATTGTTTTCCTCCTCAGGACCCAATAGAATTGAGTTTTGCATAAATTTGCATTGCTTTACAAATGCAAACCCTGATCCTGGAAGTGGACTGAAACAAGCTCCAGAGGATTGCCACATATGTTCATTGTATGCCCTGAAGTACACCTCTGATTGCTGATACAACAATATTTGTATCACTTTAACATAAGGCAACACCACAATTAATCCAAACACTGTGCCTCCCTAGAGCCTTCAAAATCAGAAAAAAGGAAACAAGAACTCCAACAAGTAAAACAGAAATGAGAAGGGGAGAAAAAGAAATAAAATACTATTTACCAGATTTTGTGACTAGTTCATCAGAGAAATGATACAGCCAAAGAGTTGGAGAAGTGCATAATGTCTAATTCCAAAACATATTAGGCCATATCATGCCATCAGTGTATAATCAGAAGGGGGAGTTCTGCCTAAATATCAATGGCATGATATTTGACATTTGATCAATGTCATTAGCTACAGAAATCACTACTCAATAGACATCTGAGAAAAATATTCAAACAACAAACATGTTTGGAGAACAAAGCTGGAAGAACAGAATTCCTGGTAAAATTATCACTCGCCAGAAATGGGGGGTTCACGGTGTAGGAGGGGATTCGGGGCTGGGGGGTTGGGGTGTGGGTTCCAAGAGGGAGTTTGGGTGCAAGAGGGGGCCCAAGGCTGGGGTAGGGGGTGCGGTGCAGGCTCTGTGAGGGAGTGGATTGTGGGCTCCAGGAGGGAGTTTGGGTGCAGGAAGGGGCTCAAGGCTGGGATACAGGCTTAGGGCATGGGAGGGGGTTCAGGGTGCAGACTCCAGTTGGCGCTTACCTCAGGCAACTCCTGGGAAGCGGCTAGCATGTTCCTCTGACTTCTAGGCACAGGGACAGCCACGGGGGCTCTGTGTGCTGCCCCCGTAGCTCCCATTGGCCATGGTTCCTGGCCACTGGGAGCTGCAGAGCTGGCACTTGGGGAGGGGGCAGCGTGTGGATTCCCCATGGCCGCCCCTATGCCTAGGAGCAGGAGGGACATGTCACTGCTACTAGGAGCCGCGCGGAGCCAGGTAGGGAGCCTGCCAGCCCTGCGCCAACCAGACTTTCAATGGCCCGGTCAGCAGTGCTGACCGGAGCCACCAGAGTCCCTTTTCGACCAGGTGTTCCGGAAAAAAAAAATGGACACCTGGCAACCCTACTGCCATATCACAAGCAAGTTAATAAGAAATGGAATATTTGCATCTCAACAGATTAAACAATGTTAACAAATTAAAAAATATACACAAATAATTGTATCATACCCATAATTATATCAAAGGGCAAAGCTTTCCCCCCCCCACTCCAGCTGCTCATCAGAAAGACAACTAAACACAAACACACACACACACACACACTCTTACACTTCTGAAATTCATAGAGATTATGGAGAGATTTCCAAATATTTCTGGTAAAGACATTCAGATATGTAACCCATATATAAAAATAGATATAGGAAATGTTCTCAAAAGGCACAAATTACATTTAGGCACTCATTTACTTTCAATGGCAGTTAGGAGCTTTTGAAAAATCTCCCCCACAGAAACTTCATGTGTTGGATTATATTTATTGTCGCTGATAATCATTAAATCAGTACTCAATAGTCGCCTTAACAAAAACAAGCAGATAATATGTTATGAAGACAGGTTTGAGCAATATTCAGCTTTAATGTTGGAAGCACTTACAGTAGTGTACCACGCAAACAACAGTTCACTGTATTTCTACACAAACGGATACAAAAAAAAGAATCAGCATTTTAGGGGCTCTCTGAGAAAACACTTTTAGAAAAGTTAGTATTGTTAATGTATTTGCATGTTAAATATTAGCACGAACACAAATGACTAGGTGGTGTGATATGAAGATTTTACCAGCATGAGTTTACGAGGCCAGCCTCGTTACTCACAATTGGTATTGGACATTCTGATTTTATCCGTGTTCATATCTGAACTATTCCTAAACCATTAAGAATTGAAGATTAGGGAAAATTGCCTTTCGAATGGCCCAGACTTACAATACAGATTTTACCTAGAACTTCTATGTCATGAAGTACCAATAAAATGCACACAGGTAATATGTAAGTAAAGGAACATGTAATTTGTGGGTCTGATCTGGCAAACCCTTACTACCCACTATAATCCTATTTAAGTGACTGTCTCTGCCCAATAACAAACACTAAATCCAGAGGTCACAGGATGGTACCCTTTCTGTGTAAAATTACAAAACTCTAGGAATGAAACACAAATAACCAAACTCATTGATTTCTAAACTTTAACTGACTATACCTGTTCCTCAATGGCTAGCTCCCCTTACTCCTTTATTTACAATGGCAAAAGTTTTTCCATTTTGAATAAATTGGACAATATTACAGATTAAACCCAGATCTAAAGTCCTTCTGCATGGAAAAACTCCACGAAAGTTCCACTCCAGGACTGGTTGCTGATTAGATAATGCCACTTATAAATACTGCAACTCCCCACCCCAACCAACCAAACTTCGAATTCTAAAAATTAAGAAAACCGAAAATTTGGGGGAGGAAATAAAATTTGTGATTATGTCATCATGCAGATCAGAGTGATATTTACATCCAGTGTTATATTCTCATGAAAATAAGGTTTAACAATTTATAGCCCCTAACTATAACAGCAATAATAGACTCTGTGGTAATGTAGATATGCATTAACAAAGCTCAGAAATGGCATCTCAACAAGTAAATAACTTGATTGTTACACATTTTTTTCAAAAGATTTGTCATTTTTAACATTACAATATCTGTGTAGAAAATTTGCCAAGATGAAGTTATGTTCAATCAGATGGTTGCAAAAGATGCATCTGAAACACTGAAAATTGTATATATTCTTTAAATTGTATATATTCTTTTAATCTCAATAAATAAAAATAATTTATACAGAAAAAATGCATCCAAAGTAATGAGCTCTTTGCCAAATTTTCACCCAATGGAGCTTCAAATGGCCAAGTTAAAAAGCTCATTAAAATGGGAGTGAAAATAGAAACACTGACAAATCCTTGAACTAGTGGTACTACTAGGTGTACTATACACTACTATAGTACAATAGTGTTTCCAAAATGCTTCACACAGCTTTGATCAGATAAAAAGATACTTTGTTGGCATTTCCAGTTGCCAGAATTGCCATTTGTAATTAAAAACTAAAATTGGCACTCATTCTATGCAGGCAATTATCTAAAGGCATCTGGCAATATTCCTTGTTTACAGTGTTGCTGTGTCATGACTTCACTCAGTTTGGAAATTCATTTTTTTATAGGTTTAATACTGTGAACTTTATTTTAATCTTGGATTTTTTTTAATAATTATCATTATGCTACCAAATTAAACAGAAGAGTCTCAAAGGAGGATTTCTTGGTATTTACATGATGACTGCAATAAGAAGTGTCCTAACAAGTGATTTTCAGAGTATTGGTAAAGTACTGTCTATGCCAGAATATGTCCTAGGGTAAGAGATTCCTATTAAAAACACAAATAGCAAAGTGTACACAATAAGTGAACAAAAATAACAAAGGTTCAGTCTACCACAGTCCATTTTCATAATGAACCATTTAGAGGGGAATAAGTAGTTCTACTTAGTTGACAGCAATCTTTCACTAAATGAAATGTCACTTCAGACCTGTTTCTGTTGTTTTTTGTCAACAGCAATTTTGGTCTACTAAGTAAATCTATCCCTGAAGTACCTCATTAATCACAGTGCAGTGATTCTTGGCAAGATACTCTATATGGCTATAAAAACTGTTATTAAAGAAGGATTTGGGGATTCCCATGCTGGTGTGATACAAAGCATTACTTGATCATAGGTTACCAAAGACAGCTTTTAACAAATAGTTGCTTTATTACTGAAAGTGTTACAGCGGACATTTGCTCACTATACGTAATCATCTTTTCAATGAAATTCCTGGAACTACCATTCAAAGAATAGTAACCTTGCATTTGCTCTATCCTGTGCAGTATGTTAGTTTTCTATGATTAAAGATAGTGACCCACGCTCACACACAATTTATAATATCAAAGATAAATTTTCTGTACTTTTTCAAATGTAAAGCACAATATTTTAAGAAAAAACATTTCTTTGACTAGTCTTAACATCAGTCATAGTTCATCTGGTTTACTGCAGCTTTCTGGGGTTAGGACTATGGTGTATTGCAACGACTTCTTCACAAACTCTGTCTTTAGACTGAATGATCTTTGGTGTAGGGAAATGTATTTGGATGCAGGCAGAATACATAATAATAAAAGAGGACTAATATTGAACTAATTTGTTTTGGAAACCCTGGGGATACTTTAAAGGGGTTGCTTAAGGTAGGGTTTTAAAGCCTACATCACATAAGCAACACCCTGTCTTAAGGAGCCAATTCAAGATACACCTGAATTCTCTTTGGAGGATAACATCTAGAATCACAAGAAACATTTTAGTCACATCCTCTACTAAACCCATGTACACTGCGCACACATCCAAAAGAGAAGAGTAACTTACTAGTACAAGTTGAAATGACATTAACATTCAAGAGACAACATAAATTAAGACTACATAACAAGATAACAATTTACTAAGTGCTTCCTAAATAATGCCCAACTATATGAGAAATAGTAAGGAACTTCTTGGAAGTCTCAGAGTAATTTATCATGATCATTACTAAAAGGAATTAGTTTGGAATTAATCCTAAACATTGAATATTTCAATAAAAATATAACAGTAACACTATGTCCATTAACTACTGCTGCTATGGAACTCAACTGGAAATACATATGCAATTTGCATGAATACTAAATGAGTTCATAATGATCAAAGCGATTATTTATAATACCTAATGAATTCATAATGATGGAAACAACGCACTGCAGGATGCAAATGAGAAAATGGGCAATAATAATTAAATGGAGTAAACATCTTAAACTACATCAGTCCTTGTTTGTAAGAAGCAAAAACTTGGATATTTAAGTGCAGGGGTAATATTAAAGAGAACTGACTAGAACCTAGTTCATGCGTAGCTCATGAACCATCTCTGCATCCTGGCCTTTTACAATCGCCCCACTGTCCTTTTCAAGTTATTGCAGCCAAGAATTCCAATTCCCAAGCAACAGATACAACCGCATCTGCAAGCAGATGCTCGGTGCTTCCTACCTCTAACATGAACAGACACCTGCAAACTTACATTTCAGAACAGATCGAAAACGGTCGAAAAGCTGTGCACCAACACTCTGCCCTCTTTCCCTCCCTTAGCTCTGCTTTTTGTTTAGTTTCTGGGAAAGAGCACTTATAAAAGTGTCTAAAAATAACCAACGGGACGAAACTGTAGTAAGAGCCTGGCTACACGAGCGAGTGAACGGACGCGGTGGGAAAACAGTATTAAAACCCTTTCAGCAGGGGAAGGATTTAAAGGCCCGAAGGGGAAAGTCCACATTTGCTTCCAATCAATTCCTCGTTGGGCATTTTCCGCTTCATGGTCAGGTCTAGGCTGCCTCTCTTTTCCCACCTTCCCATAGCGCCACGAGCGAGCCCAGATCAGCCTTTGCCTGCTGGCTGCCGGGGGCAACCGTCCGAGTGACAAAGAGCCATGCGGCTGGCCCGGGCAGCCCTGCCCCAGCACAGTCCCTTGCAGAAATGACCGCCAACGCGCGGGCCTTTCCCCGAGGGCTACGCGCTTCCCCCGGCACAGCAGAGCTCCCCGTCTCCCATGGCAGTGGCTCCCTTTGCCGGTTGCTGTCACCGCGTTTAAACGGAGTGGCGAGCTGGGGGGGGGGGGGGGGCGGTTGCAGCGTGCACAGACCACCCCAAACGCTGACGTTTCTGAGTCACTTTTTGGCGGGTTTTTGGGGAGCGCCACTCCCTCTCTCCCGCCCTCCACTGGGGGCTGTCACCGGCCGACAAGCCCCACTCTCCAACCTGGACTTTCCCCCGCTTTGCCTCCCACCCCTGGAGAAGCGCTGCAGGCGAGCCACAGCCGTGCGCTTCCCTCCGCGCTCCTGGAAGATGCTCAAGGAGCCGGGGCGGGGCCGTGCCACCGCTCATGCCTCCTCGCTGCTGCGCGCCTCGCCCCACACCCGCTGCCTGGGCGAGCAGGCGCCGGGCTGGCGGGGACAGGTGCGGGCCGGCGGGGGAGGGCAGTACTCACACGAACGCGTGGTAGATGAACGCCCAGCTGCGGGGTCTCTCCAGCACGTTGTACAGATAGTTTTGCAGCCTCCGGTACTTGACGTTCCTCCGGCAGCTCTGGCTGCTGTTGTACGACAGCGGCTTCCCCAGCAGACTCATCCGGGCTCCCCCTGGCTTTCCTCGCCGGTTCTCCCGCGAGCCGCCGCGGCCGATGGCGCTGCCGGTGCCCAGCAGGAGCAAGCCGTCCCCTCTGGGGGCCGAGTTCAGGAGCACCCTGCTGCGGCCGGACTCCACATCCTTCATGCCGCTGCCCGCGCGGCTGCTCTTCAGCCAGAGCCCGGCGGAGCTGCCCTCGTCTCCTCCGCTGTGCTTGCGGGGCATGGCATCACCACGGGCGCTGAGAGCGGGGCAAGAGCAGCACCGGAACAGGGCCCGGGCAGCCGCCGTGCGATCAGCTTCCCCAGGGGCGGGAGGGAAGCGGCCTGCGGAGCAGGGGAGAAGGCAGAAGGGAGAGAGGGGCACAGTGTCCAAACGATTCCCCCGGAGGAGGGAAACAAAGCGGGGCGGGCAAGGGGGAGCCGTGTGGGCCACTTTGATCGAGCAGGGTCCTTTCTCCTGAGCTTCTGGCAGGAAAGGAGCCCAGCGCTCCCCAAACACCCCGACTCGCCCCTGGGGTCCCCCAGACAAAGGGTGGGACTCCTGAGCAGCTCCCCAAGCCTGGTGGTGCCCGCACCTTCCCGTGAAAGGCAGGAGTGGCTTCCTCGGCCCCTTCAGCCTTCTTTAAAAAAAAACCACAACAACTTTGAAATAATATGGTCTCTCAGCGAGCGAGCCGGCCAACAGGGGATCAAGCCGTGAAGGGGAAATGCATCTCTTGGTAGAAGCTCCCTTAGTTTATTAGGATGTAGGGAAGTGAGGAAAAAATATAAAGCCAGGGCAGCTTTAGGGGGGAAATTAACGTAGAAGGCGCCTGTCCTTGGCTTGGCCAGTACATTTTGCTCTGACGGGCACCTCAGTCGACCTACCAAGCTGTTGCTCTAATTTCAAATGCATGAGAAAGTCAGCAAGTAATTGTACATCCCTTGAAAAAAATGCTCCAAAGTGTGACCACTTTTCAATGGGAAACAACACCATGCCCGGGCAATGACAGTGGTGATGAAAACAGCAAACGGCTGATTACACGCAGCTCCTGGAGATTATACACATTGTCGGGAAATGTCCATTTAAATCCGCGAAAGTAATAAAACGGTTGAAGTCTCACTAGCGGCAGCTCCTGTGAGACTATGGAGGAGAGAGCTGTCAGCTGGAGCAGCCTCCCTTCGTCGGTACCCAACAGCTTTTCAGATTTCCCTCCTCCGCCCAATCGTATAGCGTGGCACGATGTCTACAGTAAACAGCTACACAAACAGAAATGTGTATCAGGTCTGAAGTCTCAAATAATCCCCCACGTTGCAGATCCTAATAAACGGCCCTGGCGGGTCCTCGTTGATCGGGGCGCTGGGCATGAACAAATAGGGAAGAGATTCAATCCAAGCCCAAAGGGAAAGAAAGTCCTTCTCGCTCGTGCTGGCAAACTCCCAGCAAGTGCCAGGGATTCGCCCCCGCGAAGGAAAGGATGGTCAGTCAGCAGGCGAAGATATTGCTGGGCGGCGCTTGGTGTCCGAGCGGAACGGAAGAAAACAAAGCTCCCCCTTGCTGAGGGTGGGCGTTTGGCTCCTTGCCTCTCCCAGCGTATCAAGGTGAGTGTGCAGAGAACCACACCCGCAGCTACCCCGCGTCCCTCTCCTCTGAGGCGCGCCACTCACACCGAGGCAGGCGGCTGCGCAAGCGGGATTTATCTAATTATTATTTATTAGCTGTGCTCTCGGCGGCAGCGCCCGCGGCTCCCTCCTGAGCTGTCTCTTGCGGGAGCGTCTCTCGCCCAGACATACACACGCGCGCTCTGGGGAAGGGCTGAAGCAACGTGCGCTCGGCAGGAGCCCCACGTGACTCCCCCCAGCACTCCACCGCCACCCACCCTCTTGAACACACCGGCCGGCGAGGAGAGTCGCTCCGGGCGGGCGGTCACCTGACCCCGGCCGCCACAACTCGCCCAGGGCGAGAGAAGTGGGGAATCCGCACGCCGAGAGGGGTCAGGGCTGGTCATCCTGGCTACACGCTAGATCAGCGTGGATTTGCAAGAGCCCCAGGGCACTGCTTGGCCTCTCTCTCTCTCTCTCTCCAGCAGCACATGTATTGCTGTAGTAAACCAGAAGACATTACTCATTTCCTCTTAACCCGAGCCTGCTGCTGCTTTGCATACTGCAGCTAAAACTCATCAGCGTATCCATTTCCTAAAGTCAACTGTCCACCGCCCGCCCTCCACACACGCAGGCTGTTTTGAAAATAAATAGTTCCCAAAAGGGCACCGTGACACGTGCCTTAAGAATGGGCACAGGGCTTTCTGCCTACTTCCAGTCTAACTGGAGCCGCCTCTGGCTTACAGTGCTTCCACCCCTTTAGCGTTTAGTTAAGTCTCAAACCTGTTCAAATCCTTGACCTCCATAACCTTCTTTTAGTGCTTTGATTGGCACTTTGTTCATGTCACTGACTATTAATTGCGATAGTTGTGTTGATTTTCTGCTTGTGGGACTGTTCTGTTAACTCTGTATTAAGAAAAATGCTAACAAAAATAAGTTCATGCATTCCCGTGTAAGCCTCGCTCCTAAATTAAGAAATGTTTAATCAAGCGTCTCCTGAAAGCAGTCTCTCTGGAGTCTAATTGTTTAGGGCTAATTTTCAGACTAGTTTGGGAACTCTAAAATTAGGCCCTTACTGACTTGTTCCCCATACTGTTAAAGCCTATGTGCATGTGAGAACAATTAACTAATGTCAAAGCAATTAAAAGATCATTGGGGGATTGCTCCTGCAGTCTTTCCTTAAGCAAACCTTCTGTTAAAAGGTATTAGTTATGACCAGCTTCCTTGGATGTTACCTTACTTTTCTAAAGAAGATGCAGCATATTAAACAAATCATTTCACATGTGCAGGATAAAATAACAGGAAGCTAGACAGAGCATTTATGCTCTGCACCATCACATTAATTATAAAGCAGGTGGGGCTTGATTACTTGTCCACTAGGTGTTGTGGTGTTTTGCAATAAGTGTAGTTTAGTAATTAATATGAAAAACTAATTCATACTGAGATAATGAAAAACTTCTGCTGTCTATTACAACCAGGAAACTCGGAAACACAGATACTGATATTTCAAGAATACGGTTGTTTTCAGTTGATCAAATATTTCAAAGAAAATCAAAATGTAAGATCTAGGAGGCCAGTTTAAAGTTTGAGCGTTTGGGGTTGTTGTTTTTTTCACTGTTTAGAAGATTACAGCAAAATGGATGCTAAAATAAATTATGAGAAATTTAAGGTTAAAGTTAAGAACAGGCAACTAACAAATATTTTATTTAGTGTTACAAAATGTCTCCAAAGCTCTTTAATCAGAGAACTTGATCTGCTTCATTTCTTCACTAGATTTCCTCTTGTAAGCAAACAGGAACTTTAAAAAACACAAGTGAGACATAGTGGAAACACAGATCTTGAGAGGGGAGCGGGAACAGTATACACTGAAATACAACACACACACACACAGAGAAATGAAAACAAATGTTAAAAAGTTTCTGTAACTTATTAATTGCAAGTTCATTTCACTCCTCTCTATTTGAATTGTAAATTGAGCTCAGTAAGTTCTGCATTTACTAATTATTTGCACTCCCCCTTTGCATTGATGCAAGTGTTTAAGTCAATATTTCATTTTCCTCTTTCATCCCCTTTGTGCCTTTTAGCAATGGGTATGTAAAATAAGTGTTAAGTTACTAAAGACCTGATCCTGTAAACGCTTACGCATAACTTCATACATAAGTCTCTTTGACTCACATTAGTAAAGTGTTGGCAGGGTTGGTCCCTAAATTCTAGAAAGCCTCAGTGTACAGTCACATCTCTGCAGGAACAGGGGGTGGGATCCACAAAGGGAATTAGGTGTTGTGACTCTGAACGTCCTAGAAAATTACAGGAACAACACTGCAATCCACAAAGCCTAAATCAGACAGCTAGGCTCCTATATAAGGAATGGGGAAAGATAGGTGCCTTAAACTGCTTCCCTACCTAGCATGTTGGCTTTGTGAATCTCAGTCTAAGATAGCCCATGTGAGTTGCCACTGAGAGGATTGTGTGCTAAGCCTCACCCCCTCACAGAGTTTGGACCCTAAATTCAGGTTGCAGGGAGGGGCCTATTGGTGCTTGTGAGCACAAAATGGGGAAGGTAGGTGGCCTAAAACCCAAATTGCATGACCTGAACCAAGATAGCCAAGGGAAAAATTATACCTCTCTTGTAAAGGTTAGCCAGTGGCTAGGAGACTCACTAGGACATGGGAGACCTATGGTTCAAGTCCTCCTCCTCCTCCTGAGGGAGGGGACAAGGGATTTGAGCAGGGATCTGTCACCAGTCAGGTGGGTGCCCTAACCACTGTGCTATGGAATGTTCTGATGTAGGGCTCCCTCAATCTCTCCTATTGACATTGTTCTAATTTAAATAATTGAGTATTAGTTGCGCCAGGGAAGAAGTTAGATTGACTCTGTAGCCTAGAAGAAAAGGAGTACTTGTGGCACCTTAGAGACTAACCAATTTATTTGAGCATGAGCTTTCGTGAGCTACAGCTCACTTCATCTGAGAGGTAGCAGCTTCCTGTTCAAATCTCTTCTCCCGCTCAGGAGAAGGGGGGACTTGAACAGGGCGGCTCCTACAGCCTGGGTGAGTACTAGGCTAATGGTTATAAAGAGAGGTGGTCTTCTTCTCCCTGCCCCCTCCCCTCAGTTGTTTTGGGAACTTGAGTATGGTGCCCAATTCGATAGATGGCCTCTGAGCACACCTACCAAATCAAGCCTCCCACATGACTTAAGCATCTTAGCACCTATCTTCCCCAGTTTGTGAATCGCTCAGGGGGTTAGGCCAGGTCCTTGTATACTTCAATATAACTTATGTCACTCAGGGGTCTGAATAAACCACCCCCCGAGCAATGTAAGTTACACTGACCTAAGTGCTGGTGTGGACAACTTCTCCTGCCAACATAGCTGCCTCTGGTGGAGGTGGATTTATTATGCCAACAGGAGAAAGTAGAGTGTCTTCAGTGTCTTCATGCTACAGCATCTGGTCATTTGTGCCAATGTAGCACTTTTAGTATAGACTAACCCTTAGGCAGGGAATAAGTGTCTAGATGCCTACAGTGAGGCTGCAGCCACAGGTACTGATTTTCTAATGTGCTGGGGAGTACTCCCCCCCAGGCCCTGCCCCCACTCCACCCATTTCCCCATTGTCCCACCCCACCCTGCCCCACCCTCTTCCCCAAGAGCACCCTGCTCTCACTCCTTCCCCCCCCCCCCCAGCACCTTCTGCACATCGCTGAACAGCTGATCATCACTGTGTGGGAGGCGCTGGGGGAGGGGGAGGTGCTGATGGGGGGAGATCTGGTGGTGGCTGCTGAGCACCCACCATTTTTTTTCTGTGGGTACTCCAGCCCTGGAGCATCCATGGAGTCAGCACCTATGGCTGCAGCATATACCTCCAGAGACAGTAAGTTAGGCACTGAGTAAATTTAGATGCCTACAGGGTTAGACAGCAGCCAAATGGGTATATTGCTGATAGCAGTGGTCCCTAACAATGGTGCTTCAGTACCTTTGTGGATTGCACCCAATGTCCACCACATAGATCCCATTGCATCACTGTTTGTCCTTGGAGATAAATTCTGTTTTGGAGGTGCTTAATTTTACTTCTGTGGTTATTTGGATTGATTTCATTGAGACTAGTTACAGCAGTAGTATTAAGCATGTGCATAAGTATTTGCAGGATCCGGGCTTAAGAATTGGGGAAATCAAGTAAAACTGTTAAAGTTAGCAGACCCAATGTCCTGTACTTGATGAACTTTTTGTGAGCCAGTAGGAAATATTGTAATAATTCTGTGCCCCCTAGTGGTACTGAAAATTATGTATTATATAAGAAATAGTTGGGAAACACCAAAAAGATATGCCAGTTTTCAAGTGAAGTCACACAAGCATAGTAAGTCAAGTACACAAATGCAGTATGGTACGGATGAGTTGAATATTTTATTTGCATTTTATGTGAACAATCCTGCTTTGCCAGTATTCTTATTTGATCTAATAATGCTTTGAGAAAAAGCACATAGGACAAAAAGACAATTATTACTTAATCTGATTCTTCCTTATCTATGTGATGGACAATATGGGCATTCAGGGCATGACATGTGGATGACTCCAGGAAGAGGGACTGCTAAGCAGAGATGGGGGCCACCCATGGAGGCAGTGGAAGAGCATATTTGGACACAGACTGGCTAACCTAGTGAGGCAGGCTTTAAACTAGGTTTGAAGGGGGCAGGTGACAAAAGCCCACAGGTAAGTCAAAAACATGGAGACCTGGGAGAAGGGTCAGAATTTGGCAGGGAGCATGGACTGGGGGAGCATTTATGAGCAGCAGGGATAAGGGAGAGAGAAGACCTAACAGGGGTGGGGGTGGGGATCAAATCAGTGTCTTAGATGTCTGTATACTAATGTGAGAAGTATGGGGAATAAGCAGGAAGAACTCAAAATGCTAGTAAATAAACACAACAAACACAATGTCATAGTTGGCATCACAGAGACTTGGTGGGATAATACTCATGACTGGAATATTGGTATAGAAAGGTATAGCTTGCTCAGAAAGGACAGGCGGGGAAAAATGGAAGTGGTGTTGCCTTATATATTAAAAATATAGACACTTGAACTGAGGTTGAGATGGAAATAGGAGACAGACTTGTTGAAAGTCTCTGGGTAAGGATAAAAGGGGTAAAAAAACAAGGGTAATGTCATGGTAGGGGTCTACTACAGACCACCTAACCAGGAAGAAGAGGTGAATGAGGCTGTTTTTAAACAACTAACAAAATCATCCAAAGCACAGGACTTGGTGGTGATGGGGAACTTCAACTACATAGACATCTGTTGGGAAAATAACACAGCAGGGCACAGATTATCCAACAAGCTCTTGGAATGTATTGGAGACAATTTTTTTATTTCAGAGGTGGAGAAAGCTATTAGGGGAGAGGTTGCTCTAGATTTGATTTTGACAAATAGGGAGGAACTGGTTGAGAATTTGAAAGTGGAAAGTAGCTTGGGTGAAAGTGATCATGAAATGGTAGAGTTCATGATTCTAAGGAATGGTAGGAGGGAGAACAGCAAAATGAAGGCAATGGGTTTCAAGAAAGCAGACTTTAGCAAACTCAGGGAGTTCGTAGGCAGGATCCCATGGGAAGCAAGTCTAAGGGGAAAAACAATTGAAAACAGTTGGCAGTTTTTCAGAGAGACATTATTAAGGGCACAAGAGCAAACGATCCCACTGCATAGGAAAGATAGGAAGTATGGCAAGAGACCACGCTGGCGGAACCAGGAGATCTTCAATGATCTTAAAAAAAAGAGTCCTACAAAAGGTAGAAACTAGGTTAAATTACAAAGGATGAATATAAACAAATAACACAAGAATGTAGGGACAAAATTAGAAAGGCCAAGGCACAAAACGAGATCAAACTAGCTGGAGTCTTAAAGAATAACAAGAAAACATTCTACAAATATGTTAGAAGAAAAAGGAAGATCAAGGACAGGGTAGGCCTGTTACTCAACGAGTGAGGGGGAAAAATAATAACCAAAAATGTGGAAATGGCAGAGGTGCTTAATGACTTCTTTGTTTCGGTTTTCACCAAGAAGGTTGGTGGCGATTAGACATCTAACATAGTGAATGAAAGTGAAAATGAGGTAGGATCAGAGGCTAAAATAGGGAAAGAACAAGTTAAAAATTACTTAGACAAAGTTAGATGTCTTCAAGTTACCAGGGCCTGATGAAATGCATCCTAGAATACTCAAGGAGCGGACTGAGGAGATATGAGCGATTAGCGATTATCTTTGAAAAGTCATGGAAGACAGGAGAGATTCCAGAAAACTGGAAAAGGGCAAATATTGTGCCAATCTATAGAAAGGGAAATAAGGACAACCTGGGTAATTACAGCCCAGTCAGCTTAATTTCTGTCCCCGGAAAGATAATGGAGCAAATAATTAAGCAATCAATTTGCAAACATCTAGAAGATAATAAGGTGATAAGTAACAGCATGGATTTGTCAAGAACAAATCATGTCAAACCAACCTGATTGCTCTCTTTGACAGGGTTACAAGCCTCGTGGATGGGATGGGGGGGGCAGAGAAGTGGTAGATGTGGTGTGTCTTGACTTTAGTAAAGCTTTTGATACTGTTTCGCATGACCTTCTCATAAACAAACTAGGGAAATGCAACCTAGAGGGAGCTACTGTAAGTGGGTGCAAAACTGGTTGGAAAACTGTTCCCAGAGAGTAGTTATCAGTGGTTCACAGTCATGCTGGAAGGGCATAATGAGTGGGGTCCCACAGGGATCGGTTCTGGGTCTGGTTCTGTTCAATATCTTCATCAATGATTTAAATAATGGCATAGAGAGTACACTTATAAATACAATAAGATAATCTTTCAAAATTATAAACTCATGTTTTTTTGACCACCTTGCATTTTCCCAACTATGAACAGCCTATGTTACAGATCTTGGTCTGTGGAAGGGTACAATTTAAACATTTACATTTTTTTATAATAAAAGGATCATATTATATGGACTAGTTGTGCTTCCAATTAAGAGATATTAAGTAACTAAGAGTAAAGGTATGTTAATTATATAGCATATTGTCTTAATTAATTGGTATTTCTGGATTCCATTTGGATAAAAGAGTAAAATTATTTTCCTCAGCAACAAAGTAGTACCCTTCATTCCAGTAGGATCCACTTCCACAGGGATTTATAAATACTTCATGAGAGACATTATTCACTATCAACAACTTCAGGCACAAATGTAAAGTGCTAGAAGTTGAGGAAATTATCTTTCACTTGGGCAAGGAGAGGTATGTGTTAAACTTGCAGATAAATATTTTAACAAGAATACCAAAAAGGAGCTGATCCAGCCACAGGGCCTCAACACAAGTAATACGAATGATTAAGCAAGTCAAATACATTTATTCATCTCTGAATATTGGTGCCATCATAGCAGGACTTTTGGAAGCCTTCCCTATCCATTGCTATCTTAGAGCACTCTGCAGCTGACCACCTGGTGAACTGCCCTCTATTCATCTCCTTGCTGGTCATCCCCTGCTAATCTGATCTGCCACCTGCCACTATTCCTTCCATAATAACGTTTTCAAGGATATTCCATCTTTATGCCTAATGTGACCAAAGTACACTAGTTTGCACCTGTTGATTTCTGACATTAGGGTGTGCTTCTTTCCAATAATATTTCTAACATATTCATCTTCTTTTCCATACAGGAGATGCGCAAGAGTCTTTGCCACCACCACGTCTCAAAGGCTTCTTTTTTTTTGTCCAAAGCGTTAATTTCTCATGATTCACACCCATAAATCACTTAATCCAAAATAAAGCTTTTCACCAATTGAATCTTCATACATTTTCAGGTGCTATTGTTCTCATAAAGGAGACCATAGCTGAGCAAGCCATTCCTACTCTTCTTCCAATGTCTTTGGAACAGCCTTTGTGGTTGGATATGTCTGATTCCAGATAACTGAATTCTTCTACTGCCTCTATTGTTTGACCATTAATCATGGTGTCCACTTATCTGATTTTTCTCAGCTGGCCACTCCTTCTCACTCTTTATTTCTCTGTGGAATGAGACACGTCAGCAGGCAGGCCTCCTTCCCTGAGGACGAAGTTGTGGCCCAAAGCATCCAAGTATTCAGACTACTGTGATAATCTTGTACAAAATATGCCTTGTGAGGTATCATTTTAAAAACTAATAACTCGCAGGTCAACAATATCATGGTGATATGTATGTAGCAACATTATATGTCAAGTTATGCATTCCCCCTGTATGATTGTGATGGGGTCTCCGGGGTGCAACTTGGACTGTGGGACCACTGAGCCCTCCAAAACCCACCAGCCTGGGGTAGCCTTCACGCTGTGATGCTAATGCCAAGTTACAAGCCTCTGACAGCCACTGCACTTACAGACATCCACAGGCAGGGACACACCCAACTGACTTACATGAATGATTTCCCAGTCACTCATGAACCATCAATAGAGACGCTCCTGCCAATTGCCCTCAGCTCCCCAGCCTTGCACCCCAGAACTGTACCAGCTTGAAATGGTCAGAAGCCTGGTCAGTCTAAGTTCAATACCTAGTTCGCTACTCAAACAACAAAGTAGTGGACATGCAACAGCCCTTATTAACCTGAGCTGAGATTTCCCAAGCAATTCAACCAAAACACACTGTTTTAGGTAAAATATAAAACAGATTTATTAACTACAGAAAGATAGATTTTAAGTGAGTATAAGTGGTTGGCATAAAGGTCAGAGATAGTTACCTTAAGAAAATGAAAAGTAAACACACATTTAAATCCTAAACTTTTAGTCTAAGCAAGAGTTGAATCAAACAATGTTTCACCCTGACAGATGGCACAGGCAGGTTACAGTTCCTCAATACACAGGCTGGGACTACCTACCAACCTGGGACCACCCTTCCCCAGTTCAAAGTCTTTGTCTTCCAGATGTTTTTCCAGGTGTTGAGATGGGGGGAGCCAAGTGATGATGTCACTTCCCCTCTTTTATACTTTCTTCCAGCTTGCTGGAAAGATCCTTGCTGCAAAGGGAGGATCAGGTAGCCCCTGTTGGTCAAGCAGTCTTCATTGCATATGTGTCTTCTCTTGGGAGTCTCTGGGATAGTTTGGTTTCTTTTCTTGATGGTTGTTCATGAGCCATTAATGAACATCTGGCTATTGATGGCTACTCCTTTGTTGTAACTGAAAGGTTGGTTGTGGCTGTTCCCAACCTCACAACGTATTTCAGTAACACAAATAGCAATACTTATTAACATCACGTACAACGATAGCACATAAAATCCAACAGCATATTAATGTTCAACAGGGCAAGACTTTTAAAATGATACCTCACAAGATATACTTTGTACAAAACATATCATAATCATATCACCATGGTGAATATGGAGTTCCAGGGTGCTACTTCGAGGTGGAGAGTGTTACAATGATGTTACTAGAACATGTTCAGGACCAGATGGCACTGTCTAAGTAAAAGTGTTAAATAAGTGTGTCCTTAACAAAGGAATGTGGGCTTACCTCAATTTATATAGAAGCAGTAAATGGGACCATCAGGACAGCAGGGGGAGAACAATTTGCATTATAGCAAACCCCAGCAGGGGACAACACCAACAGCATGGAGCTTCCTTCACCACCAGATTCCATGTCTCCTTCCTCAGTTTGAATAAACTTTACGCTGTGGGGTAAACTCCAGAAGAATCCATTTGAAAAAGGTTCACTGAACTATGAAAGAAAGGGGCAGAAAACCCCAAGTTATCTCTTTCACCTAAAACAACAAAAGAACCAGCACTGTGGCCTTCTGGAGGA